>NW_027064950.1:0-23804 GCF_032884065.1 Artemia franciscana
AGTACGGAGGCAGTTCTGAGCAGTAATAGGAAAAGAGCCTTTAATCACATTCTTTACCATGTGCAATCATAAAATTGTCTAATATCTTCATTTTTTCAACATACGTAGCTATTACCCTCGAAAACTAAAACTTTTGACATAGGAAAAGAGCCTTTAATCACATTCTTTACCACGTGCAATCATAAAATAGTCTAATATCTTCATTTTTTTCCACGGACATAGCTATTACCCTCGAAAACTAAAACTTTTGAAATATGAAAAGAGCCTTTAATCACATTCTTTACCATTTGCAATCATAAAATAGTCTAATATCTTCATTTTTTCCACAGATCTAGCTATTACCCTCGAAAACTAAAACTTTTGAAATAGGAAAGGAGCCTTTAATCACATTCTTTACCATGTGCAATCATAAAATAGTCTAATATCTTCATTTTTTCAACATACGTAGCTATTATCCTCGAAAACTAAAACTTTTGACATAGGAAAAGAGTCTTTAATCACATTCTTTACCACGTGCAATCATAAAATAGTCTAATATCTTCATTTTTTTCCACGGACATAGCTATTACCCTCGAAAACTAAAACTTTTGAAATATGAAAAGAGCCTTTAATCACATTCTTTACCATTTGCAATCATAAAATAGTCTAATATCTTCATTTTTTCCACAGACCTAGCTATTACCCTCGAAAACTAAAACTTTTGAAATAGGAAAGGAGCCTTTAATCACATTCTTTTCCATGTGCAATCATAAAATAGTCTAATATATTCATTTTTTCAACATACGTAGCTATTATCCTCGAAAACTAAAACTTTTGAAATAGGAAAAGAGCCTTTAATCACATTCTTTACCAAGTGCAATCCTAAACTTGTCTAATATCTTCATTTTTTCAACATACATACCTATTACCCTCGAAAACTAGAACTTTTGACATAGGAAAAGAGCATTTAATCACATTCTTTACCATTTGCAATCATAAAATAGTCTAATATCTTCATTTTTTCAACATACGTAGCTATTACCCTCGAAAACTAAAACTTTTGACATAGGAAAAGAGCCTTTAATCACATTCTTTACCATTTGCAATCATAAAATAGTCTAATATCTTCATTTTTTCAACATACGTAGCTATTACCCTCGAAAATTAAAACTTTTGAAATAGAAAAAAAAGCCTTTAATCACAATCTTTACCATGTGCAATTATAAAATTGTCTAATATCTTCATTTTTTCAACATACGTAGCTATTACCCTAAAAAACTAAAACTTTTGAAATAGGAAAAGAGCCGTTAATCACATTCTTTACCATGTGCAATCATAAAATAGTCTAATATCTTCATTTTTTCAACATACGTAGCTATTACCCTCGAAAACTAAAACTTTTGACATAGGAAAAGAGCCTTTAATCACATTCTTTACCATTTGCTATCATAAAATAGTCTAATATCTTCATTTTTTCCACAGACAAAGCTATTACCCTCGAAAATTAAAACTTTTGATATAGGAAAAGAGCCTTTAATCAAATTCTTTACCATTTGCAATCATAAAATAGTCTAATATCTTCATTTTTTCCACAGACCTAGCTATTACCCTCGAAAACTAAAACTTTTGAAATAGGAAAAGAGCCTTTAATCACATTCTTTACCATTTGCAACCATAAAATAGTCTAATATCTTCATTTTTTCAACATACGTAGCTCTTAACCCCGAAAACTAAAACTTTTGAAATAGGAAAAGAGCCTTTAATCACATTCTTTACCATTTGCAATCATAAAATAGTCTCATATCTTCATTTTTCAACATACGTAGCTATTACCCTCGAAAACTAAAACTTTTGACATAGGAAAAGAGCCTTTAATCACATTCTTTACCATTTGCAATCATAAAATAGTCTAATATCTTCATTTTTTCAAAATACGTAGCTATTACCCTCGAAAACTAAAACTTTTGAAATAGGAAAAGAGCCTTTAATCACATTCTTTACCATTTGCAATCATAAAATAGTCTAATATCTTCATTTTTTCAACATACTTAGCTATTACCCTCGAAAACTAAAACTTTTGACATAGGAAAAGAGCCTTTAATCACATTCTTTACCATTTGCAATCATAAAATAGTCTAATATCTTCATTTTTTTAACATACGTAGCTATTACCCTCGAAAACTAAAACTTTTGAAATATGAAAAGAGCCTTTAATCACATTCTTTACCATGTGCAATCATAAAATTGTCTACTATCTTCATTTTTTCCACAGACACAGCTATTACCCTCGAAAACTAAAACTTTTGAAATAGGAAAAGAGCCTTTAATCACATTCTTTACCATGTGCAATCATAAAATTGTCTAATATCTTTATTTTTTCAACATACGTAGCTATTACCCTCGAAAACTAAAACTTTTGACATAGGAAAAAAGCCTTTAATCACATTCTTTACCATTTGCAATCATAAAATAGTCTAATATCTTCATTTTTTCAACAGACATAGCTATTACCCTCGAAAACTAAAACTTTTGAAATAGGAAAAGAGCCTTTAATCACATTCTTTACCATTTGCAATCATAAAATAGTCTAATATCTTCATTTTTTTCCACAGACATAGCTATTACACTCGAAAACCAATACTTTTGAAATAGGAAAAGAACCTTTAATCACATTCTTTACCATTTGCAATCTTAAAATAGTCTAATATCTTCATTTTTTCAACATACGTAGCTATTACCCTCGAAAACTAAAACTTTTGACATAGGAAAAGAGCCTTTAATCAAATTCTTTACCATTTGCAATCATAAAACAGTCTTTTTTCTTCATTTTTTCAACATACGTAGCTATTACCCTCGAAAACTAAAACTTTTGACATAGGAAAACAACCTTTAATCACATTCTTTACCATGTGCACTCATAAAATAGTCTAATATCTTCATTTTTTTCCACAGACATAGCTATTACCCTCGAAAACTAAAACTTTTGAAATATGAAAAGAGCCTTTAATCACATTCTTTACCATTTGCAATCATAAAATAGTCTAATATCTTCATTTTTTCCACAGACCTAGCTATTACCCTCGAAAACTAAAACTTTTGAAATAGGAAAGGAGCCTTTAATCACATTCTTTACCATGTGCAATCATAAAATAGTCTAATATCTTCATTTTTTCAACATACGTAGCTATTATCCTCGAAAACTAAAACTATTGAAATAGGAAAAGAGCCTTTAATCACATTCTTTACCATGTGCAATCATAAAATTGTCTAATATCTTCATTTTTTCAACATACGTAGTTATTACCCTCGAAAACTAAAACTTTTGACATAGGAAAAAAGCATTTAATCACATTCTTTACCATTTGCAATCATAAAATAGTCTAATATCTTCATTTTTTCAACATACGTAGCTATTACCCTCGAAAACTAAAACTTTTGACATAGGAAAAGAGCCTTAAATCACATTCTTTACCATTTGCAATCATAAAATAGTCTAATATCTTCATTTTTTCAACATACGTAGCTATTACCCTCGAAAACTAAAACTTTTGAAATAGAAAAAAAAAGCCTTTAATCACAATCTTTACCATTTGCAATTATAAAATTGTCTAATATCTTCATTTTTTCAACATACGTAGCTATTACCCTAAAAAACTAAAACTTTTGAAATAGGAAAAGAGCCGTTAATCACATTCTTTACCATGTGCAATCATAAAATAGTCTAATATCTTCATTTTTTCAACATACGTAGCTATTACCCTCGAAAACTAAAACTTTTGACATAGGAAAAGAGCCTTTAATCACATTCTTTACCATTTGCTATCATAAAATAGTCTAATATCTTCATTTTTTCCACAGACAAAGCTATTACCCTCGAAAATTAAAACTTTTGAAATAGGAAAAGAGCCCTTAATCAAATTCTTTACCATTTGCAATCATAAAATAGTCTAATATCTTCATTTTTTCCACAGACCTAGCTATTACCCTCGAAAACTAAAACTTTTGAAATAGGAAAAGAGCCTTTAATCACATTCTTTACCATGTGCAATCATAAAATTGTCTAATATCTTCATTTTTTCAACATACGTAGCTATTACCCTCGAAAACTAAAACTTTTGAAATAGAAAAAGAGCCTTTAATCACATTCTTTACCATTTGCAATCATAAAATAGTCTAATATCTTCATTTTTTTCAACATACGTAGCTCTTACCCCCGAAAACTAAAACTTTTGAAATAGGAAAAGAGCCTTTAATCACATTCTTTACCATTTGCAACCATAAAATAGTCTAATATCTTCATTTTTTCAACATACGTAGCTCTTACCCCCGAAAACTAAAACTTTTGAAATAGGAAAAGAGCCTTTAATCACATTCTTTACCATTTGCAATCATAAAATAGTCTAATATCTTCATTTTTCAACATACGTAGCTATTACCCTCGAAAACTAAAACTTTTGACATAGGAAAAGAGCCTTTAATCACATTCTTTACCATTTGCAATCATAAAATAGTCTAATATCTTCATTTTTTCAACATACGTAGCTATTACCCTCGAAAACTAAAACTTTTGAAATAGGAAAAGAGCCTTTAATCACATTCTTTACCATTTGCAATCATAAAATAGTCTAATATCTTCATTTTTTCAACATACTTAGCTATTACCCTCGAAAACTAAAACTTTTGACATAGGAAAAGAGCCTTTAATCACATTCTTTACCATTTGCAATCATAAAATAGTCTAATATCTTCATTTTTTTAACATACGTAGCTATTACCCTCGAAAACTAAAACTTTTGAAATATGAAAAGAGCCTTTAATCACGTTCTTTACCATGTGCAATCATAAAATTGTCTACTATCTTCATTTTTTCCAAAGACACAGCTATTTCCCTCGAAAACTAAAACTTTTGAAATAGGAAAAGAGCCTTTAATCACATTCTTTACCATGTGCAATCATAAAATTGTCTAATATCTTTATTTTTTCAACATACGTAGCTATTACCCTCGAAAACTAAAACTTTTGACATAAGAAAAAAGCCTTTAATCACATTCTTTACCATTTGCAATCATAAAATAGTCTAATATCTTCATTTTTTCAACAGACATAGCTATTACCCTCGAAAACTAAAACTTTTGAAATAGGAAAAGAGCCTTTAATCACATTCTTTACCATGTGCAATCATAAAATAGTCTAATATCTTCATTTTTTCCACAGACATAGCTATTACCCTCGAAAACCAATACTTTTGAAATAGGAAAAGAACCTTTAATCACATTCTTTACCATTTGCAATCATAAAATAGTCTAATATCTTCATTTTTTCAACATACGTAGCTATTACCCTCGAAAACTAAAACTTTTGACATAGGAAAAGAGCCTTTAATCAAATTCTTTACCATTTGCAATCATAAAACAGTCTTTTTTCTTCATTTTTTCAACATACGTAGCTATTACCCTCGAAAACTAAAACTTTTGACATAGGAAAAGAACCTTTAATCACATTCTTTACCATGTGCAATCATAAAATAGTCTAATATCTTCATTTTTTCCACAGACATAGCTATTACCCTCCAAAACTAAAACTTTTGAAATAGGAAAAGAGCCTTTAATCACATTCTTTACCATTTGCAATCATAAAATAGTCTAATATCTTCATTTTTTCAACATACGTAGCTATTACCCTCGAAAACTAAAAATTTTGAAATAGGAAAAGATTTTCAAGATTTCAAGATTCAAGATTTTATTTAAACTTCTGTACAACACACACAATATATATAAAAAAAGGGTCAAGCCGGAGACACAAGGTCGATTGACAAAGACCCGGTATAACAATATAGCACACCTATTTGACAGAAAAAAGAAACAAAAACAAATGCATAAAATAAATATCAATAAATCCACGACTCACCACTAAACGGGAACCCACCCACAAAACAACTGACACTCGGCAAATATCAATCCGAAAAACAAAACAAAACAGTGTGCAAGCGAGGGTGACCGATGACTGGCAACTTATTTGAAAAAAAAAATAATAAAAAAAACAATAAAATCAGCCCACCTTATCAATATCAAACAAACAACTATTCACTTTAAGATTTTTTTTTATTATTTCTGATTCTTGAATTTATTTATAAGGATAGAATGAAGTTGCTTTTTAATATGTGGGAGAGATTTACTGCAGTCAATATATGGTAGATAAGAATGTCATGAACCCATGATCGAAAAATATGGCGAGAACCGTGATATCTCAGTGGTTAATTTCAGGTGCTGCATTCTCCATTTATTACGGGTTTCATAAACATGGTCAGGTTGCTCAGGGAAAAAATTTCTCGTACGAAAGTACGGAGGCAGTTCTGAGCAGTAATAGGAAAAGAGCCTTTAATCACATTCTTTACCATGTGCAATCATAAAATTGTCTAATATCTTCATTTTTTCAACATACGTAGCTATTACCCTCGAAAACTAAAACTTTTGACATAGGAAAAGAGCCTTTAATCACATTCTTTACCATGTGCAATCATAAAATAGTCTAATATCTTCATTTTTTTCCACGGACATAGCTATTATCCTCGAAAACTAAAACTTTTGAAATATGAAAAGAGCCTTTAATCACATTCTTTACCATTTGCAATCATAAAATAGTCTAATATCTTCATTTTTTCCACAGACCTAGCTATTACCCTCGAAAACTAAAACTTTTGAAATAGGAAAGGAGCCTTTAATCACATTCTTTACCATGTGCAATCATAAAATAGTCTAATATCTTCATTTTTTCAACATACGTAGCTATTATCCTCGAAAACTAAAACTTTTGAAATAGGAAAAGAGCCTTTAATCACATTCTTTACCATGTGCAATCATAAAATTGTCTAATATCTTCATTTTTTCAACATACGTAGCTATTACCCTCGAAGACTAAAACTTTTGACATAGGAAAAGAGCCTTTAATCACATTCTTTACCATTTGCAATCATAAAATAGTCTAATATCTTCATTTTTTCAACATACGTAGCTATTACCCTCGAAAACTAAAACTTTTGAAATAGAAAAAAAAGCCTTTAATCACAATCTTTACCATGTGCAATTATAAAATTGTCTAATATCTTCATTTTTTCAACATACATAGCTATTACCCTAAAAAACTAAAACTTTTGAAATAGGAAAAGAGCCGTTAATCACATTCTTTACCATGTGCAATCATAAAATAGTCTAATATCTTCATTTTTTCAACATACGTAGCTATTACCCTCGAAAACTAAAACTTTTGACATAGGAAAAGAGCCTTTAATCACATTCTTTACCATTTGCTATCATAAAATAGTCTAATATCTTCATTTTTTCCACAGACAAAGCTATTACCCTCGAAAATTAAAACTTTTGAAATAGGAAAAGAGCCTTTAATCAAATTCTTTACCATTTGCAATCATAAATAGTCTAATATCTTCATTTTTTCCACAGACCTAGCTATTACCCTCGAAAACTAAAACTTTTGAAATAGGAAAAGAGCCTTTAATCACATTCTTTACCATGTGCAATCATAAAATTGTCTAATATCTTCATTTTTTCAACATACGTAGCTATTACCCTCGAAAACTAAAACTTTTGAAATAGAAAAAGAGCCTTTAATCACATTCTTTACCATTTGCAATCATAAAATAGTCTAATATCTTCATTTTTTCAACATACGTAGCTCTTACCCCCGAAAACTAAAACTTTTGAAATAGGAAAAGAGCCTTTAATCACATTCTTTACCATTTGCAACCATAAAATAGTCTAATATCTTAATTTTTTCAACATACGTAGCTCTTACCCCCGAAAACTAAAACTTTTGAAATAGGAAAAGAGCCTTTAATCACATTCTTTACCATTTGAAATCATAAAATAGTCTAATATCTTCATTTTTCAACATACGTAGCTATTACCCTCGAAAACTAAAACTTTTGACATAGGAAAAGAGCCTTTAATCACATTCTTTACCATTTGCAATCATAAAATAGTCTAATATCTTCATTTTTTCAACATACGTAGCTATTACCCTCGAAAACTAAAACTTTTGAAATAGGAAAAGAGCCTTTAATCACATTCTTTACCATTTGCAATCATAAAATAGTCTAATATCTTCGTTTTTTCAACATACGTAGCTATTACCCTCGAAAACTAAAACTTTTGACATAGGAAAAGAGCCTTTAATCACATTCTTTACCATTTGCAATCATAAAATAGTCTAATATCTTCATTTTTTCCACATACGTAGCTCTTACCCCCGAAAACTAAAACTTTTGAAATAGGAAAAGCGCCTTTAATCACATTCTTTACCATGTGCAATCATAAAATTGTCTAATATCTTCATTTTTTCCACAGACATAGCTATTACCCTCGAGAACTAAAACTTTTGAAATAGGAAAAGAGCCTTTAATCACATTCTTTACCATTTGCAATCATAAAATAGTCTAATATCTTCATTTTTTCAACATACGTAGCTATTACCCTCGAAAACTAAAACTTTTGAAATAGGAAAAGAGCCTTTAATCACATTCTTTACCATTTGCAATCATAAAATAGTCTAATATCTTCATTTTTTCAACATACGTAGCTCTTACCCCCGAAAACTAAAACTTTTGAAATAGGAAAAGAGCCTTTAATCACATTCTTTACCATTTGCAATCATAAAATAGTATAATATCTTCATTTTTTTAATATACGTAGCTATTACCCTCGAAAACTAAAACTTCTGAAATAGGAAAAGAGCCTTTAATCACATTCTTTACCATTTGCAATCATAAAATAGTCTAATATCTTCATTTTTTCAACATACGTAGCTATTACCCTCGAAAACTAAAACTTTTGAAATAGGAAAAGAGCCTTTAATCACATTCTTTACCATATGCAATCATAAAATAGTCTAATATCTTCAATTTTTTTAACATATGTAGCTATTACCCTCGAAAACTAAAACTTTTGACATAGGAAAAGAGCCTTTAATCACATTCTTTACCATGTGCAATCATAAAATTGTCTAATATCTTCATTTTTTCAACATACGTAGCTATTACCCTCGAAAACTAAAACTTTTGAAATAGGAAAAGAGCCTTTAATCACATTCTTGCAATCATAAAATAGTCTAATATCTTCATTTTTTCAACATACGTAGCTATTACCCTCGAAAACTAAAACTTTTGACATAGGAAAAGAGCCTTTAATCACATTCTTTACCATTTGCAATCATAAAATAGTCTAATATCTTCATTTTTTCCACAGACAAAGCTATTACCCTCGAAAATTAAAACTTTTTGAAATAGTAAAAGAGCCTTTAATCACATTCTTTACCATTTGCAATCATAAAATAGTCTGATATCTTCATTTTTTCAACATACGTAGCTATTACCCTCGAAAACTAAAACTTTTGAAATAGGTAAAGAGCCTTTAATCACAATCTTTACCATGTGCAATCATAAAATTGTCTAATTATCTTCATTTTTTCAACATACGTAGCTATTACACTCGAAAACTAAAACTTTTGAAATAGGAAAAGAGCCTTTAATCACATTCTTTACCATGTGCAATCATAAAATAGTCTAATATCTTCATTTTTTCAACATACGTAGCTATTACCCTCGAAAACTAAAACTTTTGACATAGGAAAAGAGCCTTTAATCACATTCTTTACCATTTGGAATCATAAAATAGTCTAATATCTTCATTTTTTCCACAGACAAAGCTATTACTCTCGAAAATTAAAACTTTTGAAATAGGAATAAGAGCCTTTAATCACATTCTTTACCATTTGCAATCATAAAATAGTCTAATATCTTCATTTTTTCCACAGACCTAGCTATTACCCTCGAAAACTAAAACTTTTGAAATAGGAAAAGAGCCTTTAATCATATTCTTTACCATGTGCAATCATAAAATAGTCTAATATCTTCATTTTTTCAACATACGTAGCTATTACCCTCGAAAACCAAAACTTTTGAAATAGGAAAAGAGCCTTTAATCACATTCTTTACCATGTGCAATCATGAAATTGTCTAATATCTTCATTTTTTCAACATACGTAGCCATTATCCTCGAAAACTAAAAGTTTTGAAATAGAAAAAGAGCCTTTAATCACATTCTTTACCATTTGCAATCATAAAATATTCTAATATCTTCATTTTTTCAACATACCTAGCTCTTACCCCCGAAAACTAAAACTTTTGAAATAGGAAAAGAGCCTTTAATCACATTCTTTACATTGTGCAATCATAAAATTGTCTAATATCTTCATTTTTTCCACAGACATAGCTATTACCCTCGAAAACTAAAACTTTTGAAATAGGAAAAAAGCCTTTAATCACATTCTTTACCATTTGCAACCATAAAATAGTCTAATATCTTCATTTTTTCAACATACGTAGCTCTTAACCCCGAAAACTAAAACTTTTGAAATAGGAAAAGAGCCTTTAATCACATTCTTTACCATTTGCAATCATAAAATAGTCTAATATCTTCATTTTTTCAACATACGTAGCTATTACCCCCGAAAACTAAAACTTTTGAAATAGGAAAAGAGCCTTTAATCACATTCTTTACATTGTGCAATCATAAAATTGTCTAATATCTTCATTTTTTCCACAGACATAGCTATTACCCTCGAAAACTAAAACTTTTGAAATAGGAAAAAAGCCTTTAATCACATTCTTTACCATTTGCAACCATAAAATAGTCTAATATCTTCATTTTTTCAACATACGTAGCTCTTAACCCCGAAAACTAAAACTTTTGAAATAGGAAAAGAGCCTTTAATCACATTCTTTACCATTTGCAATCATAAAATAGTCTAATATCTTCATTTTTTCAACATACGTAGCTATTACCCTCGAAAACTAAAACTTTTGACATAGGAAAAGAGCCTTTAATCACATTCTTTACCATTTGCAATCATAAAATAGTCTAATATCTTCATTTTTTCAACATACGTAGCTATTACCCTCGAAAACTAAAACTTTTGACATAGGAAAAGAGCCTTTAATCACATTCTCTACCATTTGCAATCATAAAATAGTCTAATATCTTCATTTTTTCCACATACGTAGCTCTTACCCACGAAAACCAAAACTTTTGAAATAGGAAAAGAGCCTTTAATAACATTCTTTACCATGTGCAATCATAAAATTGTCTAATATCTTCATTTTTTCCACAGACATAGCTATTACCCTCGAAAACTAAAACTTTTGAAATAGGAAAAGAGCCTTTAATCACATTCTTTACCATTTGCAATCATAAAATAGTCTAATATCTTCATTTTTTCAACATACGTAGCTCTTACCCCCGAAAACTAAAACTTTTGAAATAGGAAAAGAGCCTTTAATCACATTCTTTACAATGTGCAATCATAAAATTGTCTAATATCTTCATTTTTTCCACAGACATAGCTATTACCCTCGAAAACTAAAACTTTTGAAATAGGAAAAAAGCCTTTAATCACATTCTTTACCATTTGCAACCATAAAATAGTCTAATATCTTCATTTTTTCAACATACGTAGCTCTTAACCCCGAAAACTAAAACTTTTGAAATAGGAAAAGAGCCTTTAATCACATTCTTTACCATTTGCAATCATAAAATAGTCTAATATCTTCATTTTTTCAACATACGTAGCTATTACCCTCGAAAACTAAAACTTTTGACATAGGAAAAGAGCCTTTAATCACATTCTTTACCATTTGCAATCATAAAATAGTCTAATATCTTCATTTTTTCCACATACGTAGCTCTTACCCCCGAAAACTAAAACTTTTGAAATAGGAAAAGAGCCTTTAATAACATTCTTTACCATGTGCAATCATAAAATTGTCTAATATCTTCAGTTTTTCCACAGACATAGCTATTACCCTCGAAAACTAAAACTTTTGAAATAGGAAAAGAGCCTTTAATCACATTCTTTACCATTTGCAATCATAAAATAGTCTAATATCTTCATTTTTTCAACATACGTAGCTATTACCCTCAAAAACTAAAACTTTTGAAATAGGAAAAGAGCCTTTAATCACATTCTTTACCATTTGCAATCATAAAATAGTCTAATATCTTCATATTTACTTTTGAAATAGGAAAAGAGCCTTTAATCACATTCTTTACGATTTGCAATCATAAAATAGTCTAATATCTTCATTTTTTCAACATACGTAGCTCTTACCCTCGAAAACTAAAACTTTTGAAATAGGAAAAGAGCCTTTAATCACATTCTTTACCATTTGCAATCATAAAATAGTCTAATATCTTCATTTTTTCAACATACGTAGCTATTACCCTCGAAAACTAAAACTTTTGACATAGGAAAAGAGCCTTTAATCACATTCTTTACCATTTGCAATCATAAAATAGTCTATTATCTTCATTTTTTCAACATATGTAGCTATTACCCTCGAAAACTAAAAACTTTTGACATAGGAAAAGAGCCTTTAATCACATTCTCTACCATTTGCAATCATAAAATAGTCTAATATCTTCATTTTTTCCACATACGTAGCTCTTACCCACGAAAACTAAAACTTTTGAAATAGGAAAAGAGCCTTTAATAACATTCTTTACCATGTGCAATCATAAAATTGTCTAATATCTTCATTTTTTCCACAGACATAGCTATTACCCTCGAAAACTAAAACTTTTGAAATAGGAAAAGAGCCTTTAATCACATTCTTTACCATTTGCAATCATAAAATAGTCTAATATCTTCATTTTTTCAACATACGTAGCTATTACCCTCGAAAACTAAAACTTTTGAAATAGGAAAAGAGCCTTTAATCACATTCTTTACCATTTGCAATCATAAAATAGTCTAATATCTTAATATTTACTTTTGAAATAGGAAAAGAGCCTTTAATCACATTCTTTACGATTTGCAATCATAAAATAGTCTAATATCTTCATATTTTCAACATACGTAGCTCTTACCCTCGAAAACTAAAACTTTTGAAATAGGAAAAGAGCCTTTAATCACATTCTTTACCATTTGCAATCATAAAATAGTCTAATATCTTCATTTTTTCAACATACGTAGCTATTACCCTCGAAAACTAAAACTTTTGACATAGGAAAAGAGCCTTTAATCACATTCTTTACCATTTGCAATCATAAAATAGTCTATTATCTTCATTTTTTCAACATATGTAGCTATTACCCTCGAAAACTAAAAACTTTTGACATAGGAAAAGAGCCTTTAATCACATTCTTTACCATGTGCAATCATAAAATTGTCTAATATCTTCATTTTTTCAACATACGTAGCTATTACCCTCGAAAACTAAAACTTTTGAAATAGGAAAAGAGCCTTTAATCACATTCTTTACCATGTGCAATCATAAAATAGTCTAATATCTTCATTTTTTCAACATACGTAGCTATTACCCTCGAAAACTAAAACTTTTGACATAGGAAAATATCCTTTAATCACATTCTTTACCATTTGCAATCATAAAATAGTCTAATATCTTCATTTTTTCCACAGACAAAGCTATTACCCTCAAAAATTAAAACTTTTGAAATAGGAAAAGAGCCTTTAATCACATTCTTTACCATTTGCAATCATAAAATAGTCTAATATCTTCATTTTTTCAACATACGTAGCTATTACCCTCGAAAACTAAAACTTTTGAAATAGGAAAAGAGCCTTTAATCACAATCTTTACCATGTGCAATCATAAAATTGTCTAATATCTTCATTTTTTCAACATACGTAGCTATTACCCTCGAAAACTATAACTTTTGAAATAGGAAAAGAGCCTTTAATCACATTCTTTACCATATGCAATCAAAAAATAGTCTAATATCTTCATTTTTTCAACATACCTAGCTATTACCCTCGAAAACTAAAACTTTTGACATAGGAAAAGAGCCTTTAATCACATTCTTTACCATTTGCAATCATAAAATAGTCTAATATCTTCCTTTTTCCACAGACAAAGCTATTACCCTCGAAAATTAAAACTTTTGAAATAGGAAAAGAGCCTTTAATCACATTCTTTACCATTTGCAATCATAAAATAGTCTAATATCTTCATTTTTTTCCACAGATATAGCTATTACCCTCGAAAACTAAAACTTTTGAAATAGGAAAAGAGCCTTTAATCACATTCTTTACCATTTGCAACCATAAAATAGTCTAATATCTTCATTTTTTCAACATACGTAGCTATTACCCCCGAAAACTAAAACTTTTGAAATAGGAAAAGAGCCTTTAATCATATTCTTTACCATTTGCAATCATAAAATAATCTAATATCTTCATTTTTTTCAACATACGTAGCTATTACCCTCGAAAACTAAAACTTTTGACATAGGAAAAGAGCCTTTAATCAAATTCTTTACCATTTGCAATCATAAAATAGTCTAATATCTTCATTTTTTCAACATACGTAGCTATTACCCTCGAAAACTAAAACTTTTGAAATAGGAAAAGAGCCTTTAATCACATTCTTTACCATTTGCAATCATAAAATAGTCTAATATCTTCATTTTTTCAACATACGTAGCTATTAACCTCGAAAACTAAAACTTTTTACATAGGAAAAGAGCCTTTAATCACATTCTTTACCATTTGCAATCATAAAATAGTCTAATATCTTCATTTTTTCCACATACGTAGCTCTTACCCCCGAAAACTAAAACTTTTGAAATAGGAAAAGAGCCTTTAATCACATGCTTTACCATTTACAATCATAAAATTGTCTAATATCTTCATTTTTTTCCACAGACATAGCTATTACCCTCGAAAACTAAAACTTTTGAAATAGGAAAAGAGCCTTTAATCACATTCTTTACCATTTGCAATCATAAAATAGTCAAATATCGTCATTTTTTCAACATACGTAGCTATTACCCTCGAAAACTAAAACTTTTGAAATAGGAAAAGAGCCTTTAATCACATTCTTTACCATTTGCAATCATAAAATAGTCTAATATCTTCATATTTACTTTTGAAATAGGAAAAGAGCCTTTAATCACATTCTTTACGATTTGCAATCATAAAATAGTCTAATATCTTCATTTTTTCAACATACGTAGCTCTTACCCTCGAAAACTAAAACTTTTGAAATAGGAAAAGAGCCTTTAATCACATTCTTTACCATTTGCAATCATAAAATAGTCTAATATCTTCATTTTTTCAACATACGTAGCTATTACCCTCGAAAACTAAAACTTTTGACATAGGAAAAGAGCCTTTAATCACATTCTTTACCATTTGCAATCATAAAATAGTCTATTATCTTCATTTTTTCAACATATGTAGCTATTACCCTCGAAAACTAAAACTTTTGACATAGGAAAAGAGCCTTTAATCACATTCTCTACCATTTGCAATCATAAAATAGTCTAATATCTTCATTTTTTCCACATACGTAGCTCTTACCCACGAAAACTAAAACTTTTGAAATAGGAAAAGAGCCTTTAATAACATTCTTTACCATGTGCAATCATAAAATTGTCTAATATCTTCATTTTTTCCACAGACATAGCTATTACCCTCGAAAACTAAAACTTTTGAAATAGGAAAAGAGCCTTTAATCACATTCTTTACCATTTGCAATCATAAAATAGTCTAATATCTTCATTTTTTCAACATACGTAGCTATTACCCTCAAAAACTAAAACTTTTGAAATAGGAAAAGAGCCTTTAATCACATTCTTTACCATTTGCAATCATAAAATAGTCTAATATCTTCATATTTACTTTTGAAATAGGAAAAGAGCCTTTAATCACATTCTTTACGATTTGCAATCATAAAATAGTCTAATATCTTCATATTTTCAACATACGTAGCTCTTACCCTCGAAAACTAAAACTTTTGAAATAGGAAAAGAGCCTTTAATCACATTCTTTACCATTTGCAATCATAAAATAGTCTAATATCTTCATTTTTTCAACATACGTAGCTATTACCCTCGAAAACTAAAACTTTTGACATAGGAAAAGAGCCTTTAATCACATTCTTTACCATTTGCAATCATAAAATAGTCTATTATCTTCATTTTTTCAACATATGTAGCTATTACCCCTCGAAAACTAAAACTTTTGACATGGGAAAAGAGCCTTTAATCACATTCTTTACCATGTGCAATCATAAAATTGTCTAATAACTTCATTTTTTCAACATACGTAGCTATTACCCTCGAAAACTAAAACTTTTGAAATAGGAATAGAGCCTTTAATCACATTCTTTACCATGTGCAATCATAAAATAGTCTAATATCTTCATTTTTTCAACATACGTAGCTATTACCCTCGAAAACTAAAACTTTTGACATAGGAAAAGATCCTTTAATCAAATTCTTTACCATTTGCAATCATATAATAGTCTAATATCTTCATTTTTTCCACAGACAAAGCTATTACCCTCAAAAATTAAAACTTTTGAAATAGGAAAAGAGCCTTTAATCACATTCTTTACCATTTGCAATCATAAAATAGTCTAATATCTTCATTTTTTTCAACATACGTAGCTATTACCCTCGAAAACTAAAACTTTTGAAATAGGAAAAGAGCCTTTAATCACAATCTTTACCATGTGCAATCATAAAATTGTCTAATATCTTCATTTTTTCAACATACGTAGCTATTACCCTCGAAAACTATAACTTTTGAAATAGGAAAAGAGCCTTTAATCACATTCTTTACCATATGCAATCAAAAAATAGTCTAATATCTTCATTTTTTCAACATACCTAGCTATTACCCTCGAAAACTAAAACTTTTGACATAGGAAAAGAGCCTTTAATCACATTCTTTACCATTTGCAATCATAAAATAGTCTAATATCTTCCTTTTTCCACAGACAAAGCTATTACCCTCGAAAATTAAAACTTTTGAAATAGGAAAAGAGCCTTTAATCACATTCTTTACCATTTGCAATCATAATATAGTCTAATATCTTCATTTTTTCCACAGATATAGCTATTACCCTCGAAAACTAAAACTTTTGAAATAAGAAAAGAGCCTTTAATCACATTCTTTACCATTTGCAACCATAAAATAGTCTAATATCTTCATTTTTTCAACATACGTAGCTCTTACCCCCCGAAAACTAAAACTTTTGAAATAGGAAAAGAGCCTTTAATCATATTCTTTACCATTTGCAATCATAAAATAATCTAATATCTTCATTTTTTTCAACATACGTAGCTATTACCCTCGAAAACTAAAACTTTTGACATAGGAAAAGAGCCTTTAATCAAATTCTTTACCATTTGCAATCATAAAATAGTCTAATATCTTCATTTTTTCAACATACGTAGCTATTACCCTCGAAAACTAAAACTTTTGAAATAGGAAAAGAGCCTTTAATCACATTCTTTACCATTTGCAATCATAAAATAGTCTAATATCTTCATTTTTTCAACATACGTAGCTATTAACCTCGAAAACTAAAACTTTTTACATAGGAAAAGAGCCTTTAATCACATTCTTTACCATTTGCAATCATAAAATAGTCTAATATCTTCATTTTTTCCACATACGTAGCTCTTACCCCCGAAAACTAAAACTTTTGAAATAGGAAAAGAGCCTTTAATCACATTCTTTACCATTTACAATCATAAAATTGTCTAATATCTTCATTTTTTCCACAGACATAGCTATTACCCTCGAAAACTAAAACTTTTGAAATAGGAAAAGAGCCTTTAATCACATTCTTTACCATTTGCAATCATAAAATAGTCAAATATCGTCATTTTTTAAACATACGTAGCTATTACCCTCGAAAACTAAAACTTTTGAAATAGGAAAAGAGCCTTTAATCACATTCTTTACATTGTGCAATCATAAAATTGTCTAATATCTTCATTTTTTCCACAGACATAGCTATTACCCTCGAAAACTAAAACTTTTGAAATAGGAAAAAAGCCTTTAATCACATTCTTTACCATTTACAACCATAAAATAGTCTAATATCTTCTTTTTTTCAACATACGTAGCTCTTAACCCCGAAAACCAAAACTTTTGAAATAGGAAAAGAGCCTTTAATCACATTCTTTACCATTTGCAATCATAAAATAGTCTAATATCTTCTTTTTTTCAACATACGTAGCTATTACCCTCGAAAACTAAAACTTTTGACATAGGAAAAGAGCCTTTAATCACATTCTTTACCATTTGCAATCATAAAATAGTCTAATATCTTCATTTTTTCAACATACGTAGCTATTACCCTCGAAAACTAAAACTTTTGAAATAGGAAAAGAGCCTTTAATCACAATCTTTACCATGTGCAATCATAAAATTGTCTAATATCTTCTTTTTTTCCACATACGTAGCTCTTACCCACGAAAACTAAAACTTTTGAAAAAGGAAAAGAGCCTTTAATAACATTCTTTACCAGGTGCAATCATAAAATTGTCTAATATCTTCATTTTTTCCACAGACATAGCTATTACCCTCGAAAACTAAAACTTTTGAAATAGGAAAAGAGCCTTTAATCACATTCTTTACCATTTGCAATCATAAAATAGTCTAATATCTTCATTTTTTCAACATACGTAGCTATTACCCTCAAAAACTAAAACTTTTGAAATAGGAAAAGAGCCTTTAATCACATTCTTTACCATTTGCAATCATAAAATAGTCTAATATCTTCATATTTACTTTTGAAATAGGAAAAGAGCCTTTAATAACATTCTTTACGATTTGCAATCATAAAATAGTCTAATATCTTCATTTTTTCAACATACGTAGCTATTACCCTCGAAAACTAAAACTTTTGAAATAGGAAAAGAGCCTTTAATCACAATCTTTACCATGTGGCAATCATAAAATTGTCTAATATCTTCATTTTTTCAACATACGTAGTTATTACCCTCGAAAACTAAAACTTTTGACATAGGAAAAAAGCATTTAATCACATTCTTTACCATTTGCAATCATAAAATAGTCTAATATCTTAATTTTTTTCAACATACGTAGCTATTACCCTCGAAAACTAAAACTTTTGACATAGGAAAAGAGCCTTTAATCACATTCTTTACCATTTGCAATCATAAAATAGTCTAATATCTTCATTTTTTCAACATACGTAGCTATTACCCTCGAAAACTAAAACTTTTGAAATAGAAAAAAAAGCCTTTAATCACAATCTTTACCATGTGCAATTATAAAATTGTCTAATATCTTCATTTTTTCAACATACGTAGCTATTACTCTAAAAAACTAAAACTTTTGAAATAGGAAAAGAGCCGTTAATCACATTCTTTACCATTTGCAATCATAAAATAGTCTAATATCTTCATTTTTTCCACAGATATAGCTATTACCCTCGAAAACTAAAACTTTTGAAATAGGAAAAGAGCCTTTAATCACATTCTTTACCATTTGCAACCATAAAATAGTCTAATATCTTCATTTTTTCAACATACGTAGCTCTTACCCCCCGAAAACTAAAACTTTTGAAATAGGAAAAGAGCCTTTAATCATATTCTTTACCATTTGCAATCATAAAATAATCTAATATCTTCATTTTTTTCAACATACGTAGCTATTACCCTCGAAAACTAAAACTTTTGACATAGGAAAAGAGCCTTTAATCAAAATTCTTTACCATTTGCAATCATAAAATAGTCTAATATCTTCATTTTTTCAACATACGTAGCTATTACCCTCGAAAACTAAAACTTTTGAAATAGGAAAAGAGCCTTTAATCACATTCTTTACCATTTGCAATCATAAAATAGTCTAATATCTTCATTTTTTCAACATACGTAGCTATTAACCTCGAAAACTAAAACTTTTGACATAGGAAAAGAGCCTTTAATCACATTCTTTACCATTTGCAATCATAAAATAGTCTAATATCTTCATTTTTTCCACATACGTAGCTCTTACCCCCGAAAACTAAAACTTTTGAAATAGGAAAAGAGCCTTTAATCACATTCTTTACCATTTACAATCATAAAATTGTCTAATATCTTCATTTTTTCCACAGACATAGCTATTACCCTCGAAAACTAAAACTTTTGAAATAGGAAAAGAGCCTTTAATCACATTCTTTACCATTTGCAATCATAAATAGTCAAATATCGTCATTTTTTAAACATACGTAGCTATTACCCTCGAAAACTAAAACTTTTGAAATAGGAAAAGAGCCTTTAATCACATTCTTTACATTGTGCAATCATAAAATTGTCTAATATCTTCATTTTTTCCACAGACATAGCTATTACCCTCGAAAACTAAAACTTTTGAAATAGGAAAAAAGCCTTTAATCACATTCTTTACCATTTACAACCATAAAATAGTCTAATATCTTCTTTTTTTTCAACATACGTAGCTCTTAACCCCGAAAACCAAAACTTTTGAAATAGGAAAAGAGCCTTTAATCACATTCTTTACCATTTGCAATCATAAATAGTCTAATATCTTCTTTTTTTCAACATACGTAGCTATTACCCTCGAAAACTAAAACTTTTGACATAGGAAAAGAGCCTTTAATCACATTCTTTACCATTTGCAATCATAAAATAGTCTAATATCTTCATTTTTTCAACATACGTAGCTATTACCCTCGAAAACTAAAACTTTTGAAATAGGGAAAAGAGCCTTTAATCACAATCTTTACCATGTGCAATCATAAAATTGTCTAATATCTTCATTTTTTCCACATACGTAGCTCTTACCCACGAAAACTAAAACTTTTGAAATAGGAAAAGAGCCTTTAATAACATTCTTTACCAGGTGCAATCATAAAATTGTCTAATATCTTCATTTTTTTCCACAGACATAGCTATTACCCTCGAAAACTAAAACTTTTGAAATAGGAAAAGAGCCTTTAATCACATTCTTTACCATTTGCAATCATAAAATAGTCTAATATCTTCATTTTTTCAACATACGTAGCTATTACCCTCGAAAACTAAAACTTTTGAAATAGGAAAAGAGCCTTTAATCACATTCTTTACCATTTGCAATCATAAAATAGTCTAATATCTTCATATTTACTTTTGAAATAGGAAAAGAGCCTTTAATAACATTCTTTACCATTTGCAATCATAAAATAGTCTAAAATCTTCATTTTTTCAACATACGTAGCTATTACCCTCGAAAACCAAAACTTTTGAAACAGGAAAAGATCCTTTAATCACAATCTTTACCATGTGCAATCATAAAATTGTCTAATATCTTCATTTTTTTCAACATACGTAGTTATTACCCTCGAAAACTAAAACTTTTGACATAGGAAAAAAGCATTTAATCACATTCTTTACCATTTGCAATCATAAAATAGTCTAATATCTTAATTTTTTCAACATACGTAGCTATTACCCTCGAAAACTAAAACTTTTGACATAGGAAAAGAGCCTTTAATCACATTCTTTACCATTTGCAATCCATTCTTCATTTTTTCAACATACGTAGCTATTACCCTCGAAAACTAAAACTTTTTAAATAGAAAAAAAAGCCTTTAATCACAATCTTTACCATGTGCAATTATAAAATTGTCTAATATCTTCATTTTTTCAACATACGTAGCTATTACCCTAAAAAACTAAAACTTTTGAAATAGGAAAAGAGCCGTTAATCACATTCTTTACCATGTTTTCAACATACGTAGCTATTACCCTCGAAAACTAAAACTTTTGACATAGGAAAAGAGCCTTTAATCACATTCTTTACCATTTGCTATCATAAAATAGTCTAATATCTTCATTTTTTCCACAGACAAAGCTATTACCCTCGAAAATTAAAACTTTTGAAATAGGAAAAGAGCCTTTAATCAAATTCTTTACCATTTGCAATCATAAAATAGTCTAATATCTTCATTTTTTCCAAAGACCTAGCTATTACCCTCGAAAACTAAAACTTTTGAAATAGGAAAAGAGCCTTTAATCACATTCTTTACCATGTGCAATCAAAAAATTGTCTAATATCTTCATTTTTTCAACATACGTAGCTATTACCCTCGAAAACTAAAACTTTTGAAATAGAAAAAGAGCCTTTAATCACATTCTTTACCATTTGCAATCATAAAATAGTCTAATATCTTCATTTTTTCAACATACGTAGCTCAACCCCCCGAAAACTAAAACTTTTGAAATAGGAAAAGAGCCTTTAATCACATTCTCTACCATTTGCAACCATAAAATAGTCTAATATCTTAATTTTTTCAACATACGTAGCTCTTACCCCCGAAAACTAAAACTTTTGAAATAGGAAAAGAGCCTTAATCACATTCTTTACCATTTGTAATCATAAAATAGTCTAATATCTTCATTTTTTCAACATACGTAGCTATTACCCTCGAAAACTAAAACTTTTGACATAGGAAAAGAGCCTTTAATCACATTCTTTACCATTTGCAATCATAAAATAGTCTAATATCTTCATTTTTTTCAACATACGTAGCTATTACCCTCGAAAACTAAAACTTTTGAAATAGGAAAAGAGCCTTTAATCACATTCTTTACCATTTGCAATCATAAAATAGTCTAATATCTTCGTTTTTTCAACATACGTAGCTATTACCCTCGAAAACTAAAACTTTTGACATAGGAAAAGAGCCTTTAATCACATTCTTTACCATTTGCAATCATAAAATAGTCTAATATCTTCATTTTTTCAACATACGTAGCTCTTACCCCCGAAAACTAAAACTTTTGAAATAGGAAAAGTGCCTTTAATCACATTCTTTACCATGTGCAATCATAAAATTGTCTAATATCTTCATTTTTTCCACAGACATAGCTATTACCCTCGAGAACTAAAACTTTTGAAATAGGAAAAGAGCCTTTAATCACATTCTTTACCATTTGCAATCATAAAATAGTCTAATATCTTCATTTTTTCAACATACGTAGCTATTACCCTCGAAAACTAAAACTTTTGAAATAGGAAAAGAGCCTTTAATCACATTCTTTACCATTTGCAATCATAAAATAGTCTAATATCTTCATTTTTTCAACATACGTAGCTCTTACCCCAGAAAACTAAAACTTTTGAAATAGGAAAAGAGCCTTTAATCACATTCTTTACCATTTGCAATCATAAAATAGTATAATATCTTCATTTTTTTAATATACGTAGCTATTACCCTCGAAAACTAAAACTTTTGAAATAGGAAAAGAGCCTTTAATCACATTCTTTACCATTTGCAATCATAAAATAGTCTAATATCTTCATTTTTTCAACATACGTAGCTATTACCCTCGAAAACTAAAACTTTTGAAATAGGAAAAGAGCCTTTAATCACATTCTTTACCATGTGCAATCATAAAATAGTCTAATATCTTCAATTTTTTTAACATATGTAGCTATTACCCTCGAAAACTAAAACTTTTGACATAGGAAAAGAGCCTTTAATCACATTCTTTACCATGTGCAATCATAAAATTGTCTAATATCTTCATTTTTTCAACATACGTAGCTATTACCCTCGAAAACTAAAACTTTTGAAATAGGAAAAGAGCCTTTAATCACATTCTTTACCATGTGCAATCATAAAATAGTCTAATATCTTCATTTTTTCAACATAAGTAGCTATTACCCTCGAAAACTAAAACTTTTGACATAGGAAAATATCCTTTAATCACATTCTTTACCATTTGCAATCATAAAATAGTCTAATATCTTCATTTTTTCCACAGACAAAGCTATTACCCTCGAAAATTAAAACTTTTTGAAATAGGAAAAGAGCCTTTAATCACATTCTTTACCATTTGCAATCATAAAATAGTCTAATATCTTCATTTTTTCAACATACGTAGCTATTACCCTCGAAAACTAAAACTTTTGAAATAGGTAAAGAGCCTTTAATCACAATCTTTACCATGTGCAATCATAAAATTGTCTAATTATCTTCATTT
>NW_027064951.1:0-23843 GCF_032884065.1 Artemia franciscana
TCACATACGAACTAGTGCTATTCTATTGATTCTATTAGAATCAAACAGAAAGTTTGATTCTAGATTCAAATAGATTTGAATCTATTTATTGAATAGTGAAAAAGTCTTTTCTAAAATGACGTCTTGCATATGACTCATAGAAATAGTAGATAGACTAGCTAGAATAAACTTTCACTGTTCTATCTACTATTGATTCTAGCTGGTCTAGAATCAATAGATTAGAATTCTAGAACCATATGCAAGACGTCACATACGAACTAGTGCTATTCTATTGATTCTATTAGAATCAAACAGAAAGTTTGATTCTAGATTCAAATAGATTTGAATCTATTTATTGAATAGTGAAAAAGTCTTTTCTAAAATGACGTCTTGCATATGACTCATAGAAATAGTAGATAGACTAGCTAGAATCAATAGATTAGAATTCTAGAACCATATGCAAGACGTCACATACGAACTAGTGCTATTCTATTGATTCTATTAGAATCAAACAGAAAGTTTGATTCTAGATTCAAATAGATTTGAATCTATTTATTGAATAGTGAAAAAGTCTTTTCTAAAATGACGTCTTGCATATGACTCATAGAAATAGTAGATAGACTAGCTAGAATCAAACTTTCACTGTTCTATCTATATTGATTCTAGCTCTAGAATCAATAGATTAGAATTCTAGAACCATATGCAAGACGTCACATACGAACTAGTGCTATTCTATTGATTCTATTAGAATCAAACAGAAAGTTTGATTCTAGATTCAAATAGATTTGAATCTATTTATTGAATAGTGAAAAAGTCTTTTCTAAAATGACGTCTTGCATATGACTCATAGAAATAGTAGATAGACTAGCTAGAATCAAACTTTCACTGTTCTATCTACTATTGATTCTAGCTGGTCTAGAATCAATAGATTAGAATTCTAGAACCATATGCAAGACGTCACATACGAACTAGTGCTATTCTATTGATTCTATTAGAATCAAACAGAAAGTTTGATTCTAGATTCAAATAGATTTGAATCTATTTATTGAATAGTGAAAAAGTCTTTTCTAAAATGACGTCTTGCATATGACTCATAGAAATAGTAGATAGACTAGCTAGAATCAATAGATTAGAATTCTAGAACCATATGCAAGACGTCACATACGAACTAGTGCTATTCTATTGATTCTATTAGAATCAAACAGAAAGTTTGATTCTAGATTCAAATAGATTTGAATCTATTTATTGAATAGTGAAAAAGTCTTTTCTAAAATGACGTCTTGCATATGACTCATAGAAATAGTAGATAGACTAGCTAGAATCAAACTTTCACTGTTCTATCTACTATTGATTCTAGCTGGTCTAGAATCAATAGATTAGAATTCTAGAACCATATGCAAGACGTCACATACGAACTAGTGCTATTCTATTGATTCTATTAGAATCAAACAGAAAGTTTGATTCTAGATTCAAATAGATTTGAATCTATTTATTGAATAGTGAAAAAGTCTTTTCTAAAATGACGTCTTGCATATGACTCATAGAAATGTAGATAGACTAGCTAGAATCAAACTTTCACTGTTCTATCTACTATTGATTCTAGCTGGTCTAGAATCAATAGATTAGAATTCTAGAACCATATGCAAGACGTCACATACGAACTAGTGCTATTCTATTGATTCTATTAGAATCAAACAGAAAGTTTGATTCTAGATTCAAATAGATTTGAATCTATTTATTGAATAGTGAAAAAGTCTTTTCTAAAATGACGTCTTGCATATGACTCATAGAAATAGTAGATAGACTAGCTAGAATCAAACTTTCACTGTTCTATCTACTATTGATTCTAGCTGGTCTAGAATCAATAGATTAGAATTCTAGAACCATATGCAAGACGTCACATACGAACTAGTGCTATTCTATTGATTCTATTAGAATCAAACAGAAAGTTTGATTCTAGATTCAAATAGATTTGAATCTATTTATTGAATAGTGAAAAAGTCTTTTCTAAAATGACGTCTTGCATATGACTCATAGAAATAGTAGATAGACTAGCTAGAATCAATAGATTAGAATTCTAGAACCATATGCAAGACGTCACATACGAACTAGTGCTATTCTATTGATTCTATTAGAATCAAACAGAAAGTTTGATTCTAGATTCAAATAGATTTGAATCTATTTATTGAATAGTGAAAAAGTCTTTTCTAAAATGACGTCTTGCATATGACTCATAGAAATAGTAGATAGACTAGCTAGAATCAATAGATTAGATTCTAGCTGGTCTAGAATCAATAGATTAGAATTCTAGAACCATATGCAAGACGTCACATACGAACTAGTGCTATTCTATTGATTCTATTAGAATCAAACAGAAAGTTTGATTCTAGATTCAAATAGATTTGAATCTATTTATTGAATAGTGAAAAAGTCTTTTCTAAAATGACGTCTTGCATATGACTCATAGAAATAGTAGATAGACTAGCTAGAATCAATAGATTAGAATTCTAGAACCATATGCAAGACGTCACATACGAACTAGTGCTATTCTATTGATTCTATTAGAATCAAACAGAAAGTTTGATTCTAGATTCAAATAGATTTGAATCTATTTATTGAATAGTGAAAAAGTCTTTTCTAAAATGACGTCTTGCATATGACTCATAGAAATAGTAGATAGACTAGCTAGAATCAAACTTTCACTGTTCTATCTACTATTGATTCTAGCTGGTCTAGAATCAATAGATTAGAATTCTAGAACCATATGCAAGACGTCACATACGAACTAGTGCTATTCTATTGATTCTATTAGAATCAAACAGAAAGTTTGATTCTAGATTCAAATAGATTTGAATCTATTTATTGAATAGTGAAAAAGTCTTTTCTAAAATGACGTCTTGCATATGACTCATAGAAATAGTAGATAGACTAGCTAGAATCAATAGATTAGAATTCTAGAACCATATGCAAGACGTCACATACGAACTAGTGCTATTCTATTGATTCTATTAGAATCAAACAGAAAGTTTGATTCTAGATTCAAATAGATTTGAATCTATTTATTGAATAGTGAAAAAGTCTTTTCTAAAATGACGTCTTGCATATGACTCATAGAAATAGTAGATAGACTAGCTAGAATCAAACTTTCACTGTTCTATCTACTATTGATTCTATGGTCTAGAATCAATAGATTAGAATTCTAGAACCATATGCAAGACGTCACATACGAACTAGTGCTATTCTATTGATTCTATTAGAATCAAACAGAAAGTTTGATTCTAGATTCAAATAGATTTGAATCTATTTATTGAATAGTGAAAAAGTCTTTTCTAAAATGACGTCTTGCATATGACTCATAGAAATAGTAGATAGACTAGCTAGAATCAATAGATTAGAATTCTAGAACCATATGCAAGACGTCACATACGAACTAGTGCTATTCTATTGATTCTATTAGAATCAAACAGAAAGTTTGATTCTAGATTCAAATAGATTTGAATCTATTTATTGAATAGTGAAAAAGTCTTTTCTAAAATGACGTCTTGCATATGACTCATAGAAATAGTAGATAGACTAGCTAGAATCAATAGATTAGAATTCTAGAACCATATGCAAGACGTCACATACGAACTAGTGCTATTCTATTGATTCTATTAGAATCAAACAGAAAGTTTGATTCTAGATTCAAATAGATTTGAATCTATTTATTGAATAGTGAAAAAGTCTTTTCTAAAATGACGTCTTGCATATGACTCATAGAAATAGTAGATAGACTAGCTAGAATCAATAGATTAGAATTCTAGAACCATATGCAAGACGTCACATACGAACTAGTGCTATTCTATTGATTCTATTAGAATCAAACAGAAAGTTTGATTCTAGATTCAAATAGATTTGAATCTATTTATTGAATAGTGAAAAAGTCTTTTCTAAAATGACGTCTTGCATATGACTCATAGAAATAGTAGATAGACTAGCTAGAATCAAACTTTCACTGTTCTATCTACTATTGATTCTAGCTGGTCTAGAATCAATAGATTAGAATTCTAGAACCATATGCAAGACGTCACATACGAACTAGTGCTATTCTATTGATTCTATTAGAATCAAACAGAAAGTTTGATTCTAGATTCAAATAGATTTGAATCTATTTATTGAATAGTGAAAAAGTCTTTTCTAAAATGACGTCTTGCATATGACTCATAGAAATAGTAGATAGACTAGCTAGAATCAATAGATTAGAATTCTAGAACCATATGCAAGACGTCACATACGAACTAGTGCTATTCTATTGATTCTATTAGAATCAAACAGAAAGTTTGATTCTAGATTCAAATAGATTTGAATCTATTTATTGAATAGTGAAAAAGTCTTTTCTAAAATGACGTCTTGCATATGACTCATAGAAATAGTAGATAGACTAGCTAGAATCAAACTTTCACTGTTCTATCTACTATTGATTCTAGCTGGTCTAGAATCAATAGATTAGAATTCTAGAACCATATGCAAGACGTCACATACGAACTAGTGCTATTCTATTGATTCTATTAGAATCAAACAGAAAGTTTGATTCTAGATTCAAATAGATTTGAATCTATTTATTGAATAGTGAAAAAGTCTTTTCTAAAATGACGTCTTGCATATGACTCATAGAAATAGTAGATAGACTAGCTAGAATCAATAGATTAGAATTCTAGAACCATATGCAAGACGTCACATACGAACTAGTGCTATTCTATTGATTCTATTAGAATCAAACAGAAAGTTTGATTCTAGATTCAAATAGATTTGAATCTATTTATTGAATAGTGAAAAAGTCTTTTCTAAAATGACGTCTTGCATATGACTCATAGAAATAGTAGATAGACTAGCTAGAATCAAACTTTCACTGTTCTATCTACTATTGATTCTAGCTGGTCTAGAATCAATAGATTAGAATTCTAGAACCATATGCAAGACGTCACATACGAACTAGTGCTATTCTATTGATTCTATTAGAATCAAACAGAAAGTTTGATTCTAGATTCAAATAGATTTGAATCTATTTATTGAATAGTGAAAAAGTCTTTTCTAAAATGACGTCTTGCATATGACTCATAGAAATAGTAGATAGACTAGCTAGAATCAATAGATTAGAATTCTAGAACCATATGCAAGACGTCACATACGAACTAGTGCTATTCTATTGATTCTATTAGAATCAAACAGAAAGTTTGATTCTAGATTCAAATAGATTTGAATCTATTTATTGAATAGTGAAAAAGTCTTTTCTAAAATGACGTCTTGCATATGACTCATAGAAATAGTAGATAGACTAGCTAGAATCAAACTTTCACTGTTCTATCTACTATTGATTCTAGCTGGTCTAGAATCAATAGATTAGAATTCTAGAACCATATGCAAGACGTCACATACGAACTAGTGCTATTCTATTGATTCTATTAGAATCAAACAGAAAGTTTGATTCTAGATTCAAATAGATTTGAATCTATTTATTGAATAGTGAAAAAGTCTTTTCTAAAATGACGTCTTGCATATGACTCATAGAAATAGTAGATAGACTAGCTAGAATCAATAGATTAGAATTCTAGAACCATATGCAAGACGTCACATACGAACTAGTGCTATTCTATTGATTCTATTAGAATCAAACAGAAAGTTTGATTCTAGATTCAAATAGATTTGAATCTATTTATTGAATAGTGAAAAAGTCTTTTCTAAAATGACGTCTTGCATATGACTCATAGAAATAGTAGATAGACTAGCTAGAATCAATAGATTAGAATTCTAGAACCATATGCAAGACGTCACATACGAACTAGTGCTATTCTATTGATTCTATTAGAATCAAACAGAAAGTTTGATTCTAGATTCAAATAGATTTGAATCTATTTATTGAATAGTGAAAAAGTCTTTTCTAAAATGACGTCTTGCATATGACTCATAGAAATAGTAGATAGACTAGCTAGAATCAAACTTTCACTGTTCTATCTACTATTGATTCTAGCTGGTCTAGAATCAATAGATTAGAATTCTAGAACCATATGCAAGACGTCACATACGAACTAGTGCTATTCTATTGATTCTATTAGAATCAAACAGAAAGTTTGATTCTAGATTCAAATAGATTTGAATCTATTTATTGAATAGTGAAAAAGTCTTTTCTAAAATGACGTCTTGCATATGACTCATAGAAATAGTAGATAGACTAGCTAGAATCAATACTGTTCTATTAGAATTCTAGAACCATATGCAAGACGTCACATACGAACTAGTGCTATTCTATTGATTCTATTAGAATCAAACAGAAAGTTTGATTCTAGATTCAAATAGATTTGAATCTATTTATTGAATAGTGAAAAAGTCTTTTCTAAAATGACGTCTTGCATATGACTCATAGAAATAGTAGATAGACTAGCTAGAATCAATAGATTAGAATTCTAGAACCATATGCAAGACGTCACATACGAACTAGTGCTATTCTATTGATTCTATTAGAATCAAACAGAAAGTTTGATTCTAGATTCAAATAGATTTGAATCTATTTATTGAATAGTGAAAAAGTCTTTTCTAAAATGACGTCTTGCATATGACTCATAGAAATAGTAGATAGACTAGCTAGAATCAAACTTTCACTGTTCTATCTACTATTGATTCTAGCTGGTCTAGAATCAATCTAGAACCATATGCAAGACGTCACATACGAACTAGTGCTATTCTATTGATTCTATTAGAATCAAACAGAAAGTTTGATTCTAGATTCAAATAGATTTGAATCTATTTATTGAATAGTGAAAAAGTCTTTTCTAAAATGACGTCTTGCATATGACTCATAGAAATAGTAGATAGACTAGCTAGAATCAATAGATTAGAATTCTAGAACCATATGCAAGACGTCACATACGAACTAGTGCTATTCTATTGATTCTATTAGAATCAAACAGAAAGTTTGATTCTAGATTCAAATAGATTTGAATCTATTTATTGAATAGTGAAAAAGTCTTTTCTAAAATGACGTCTTGCATATGACTCATAGAAATAGTAGATAGACTAGCTAGAATCAAACTTTCACTGTTCTATCTACTATTGATTCTAGCTGGTCTAGAATCAATAGATTAGAATTCTAGAACCATATGCAAGACGTCACATACGAACTAGTGCTATTCTATTGATTCTATTAGAATCAAACAGAAAGTTTGATTCTAGATTCAAATAGATTTGAATCTATTTATTGAATAGTGAAAAAGTCTTTTCTAAAATGACGTCTTGCATATGACTCATAGAAATAGTAGATAGACTAGCTAGAATCAATAGATTAGAATTCTAGAACCATATGCAAGACGTCACATACGAACTAGTGCTATTCTATTGATTCTATTAGAATCAAACAGAAAGTTTGATTCTAGATTCAAATAGATTTGAATCTATTTATTGAATAGTGAAAAAGTCTTTTCTAAAATGACGTCTTGCATATGACTCATAGAAATAGTAGATAGACTAGCTAGAATCAAACTTTCACTGTTCTATCTACTATTGATTCTAGCTGGTCTAGAATCAATAGATTAGAATTCTAGAACCATATGCAAGACGTCACATACAAACTAGTGCTATTCTATTGATTCTATTAGAATCAAACAGAAAGTTTGATTCTAGATTCAAATAGATTTGAATCTATTTATTGAATAGTGAAAAAGTCTTTTCTAAAATGACGTCTTGCATATGACTCATAGAAATAGTAGATAGACTAGCTAGAATCAATAGATTAGAATTCTAGAACCATATGCAAGACGTCACATACGAACTAGTGCTATTCTATTGATTCTATTAGAATCAAACAGAAAGTTTGATTCTAGATTCAAATAGATTTGAATCTATTTATTGAATAGTGAAAAAGTCTTTTCTAAAATGACGTCTTGCATATGACTCATTGAAATAGTAGATAGACTAGCTAGAATCAAAACCATATGCAAGACGTCACATACGAACTAGTGCTAATCTATTTATTCTATTAGAATCAAACAGAAAGTTTGATTCTAGATTCAAATAGATTTGAATCTATTTATTGAATAGTGAAAAAGTCTTTTCTAAAATGACGTCTTGCATATGACTCATAGAAATAGTAGATAGACTAGCTAGAATCAATAGATTAGAATTCTAGAACCATATGCAAGACGTCACATACGAACTAGTGCTATTCTATTGATTCTATTAGAATCAAACAGAAAGTTTGATTCTAGATTCAAATAGATTTGAATCTATTTATTGAATAGTGAAAAAGTCTTTTCTAAAATGACGTCTTGCATATGACTCATAGAAATAGTAGATAGACTAGCTAGAATCAAACTTTCACTGTTCTATCTACTATTGATTCTAGCTGGTCTAAAATCAATAGATTAGAATTCTAGAACCATATGCAAGACGTCACATACGAACTAGTGCTATTCTATTGATTCTATTAGAATCAAACAGAAAGTTTGATTCTAGATTCAAATAGATTTGAATCTATTTATTGAATAGTGAAAAAGTCTTTTCTAAAATGATGTCTTGCATATGACTCATAGAAATAGTAGATAGACTAGCTAGAATCAATAGATTAGAATTCTAGAACCATATGCAAGACGTCACATACGAACTAGTGCTATTCTATTGATTCTATTAGAATCAAACAGAAAGTTTGATTTTAGATTCAAATAGATTTGAATCTATTTATTGAATAGTGAAAAAGTCTTTTCTAAAATGACGTCTTGCATATGACTCATAGAAATAGTAGATAGACTAGCTAGAATCAAACTTTCACTGTTCTATCTACTATTGATTCTAGCTGGTCTAGAATCAATAGATTAGAATTCTAGAACCATATGCAAGACGTCACATACGAACTAGTGCTATTCTATTGATTCTATTAGAATCAAACAGAAAGTTTGATTCTAGATTCAAATAGATTTGAATCTATTTATTGAATAGTGAAAAAGTCTTTTCTAAAATGACGTCTTGCATATGACTCATAGAAATAGTAGATAGACTAGCTAGAATCAATAGATTAGATTCTAGAACCATATGCAAGACGTCACATACGAACTAGTGCTATTCTATTGATTCTATTAGAATCAAACAGAAAGTTTGATTCTAGATTCAAATAGATTTGAATCTATTTATTGAATAGTGAAAAAGTCTTTTCTAAAATGACGTCTTGCATATGACTCATAGAAATAGTAGATAGACTAGCTAGAATCAATAGATTAGAATTCTAGAACCATATGCAAGACGTCACATACGAACTAGTGCTATTCTATTGATTCTATTAGAATCAAACAGAAAGTTTGATTCTAGATTCAAATAGATTTGAATCTATTTATTGAATAGTGAAAAAGTCTTTTCTAAAATGACGTCTTGCATATGACTCATAGAAATAGTAGATAGACTAGCTAGAATCAATACTGATTAGAATTCTAGAACCATATGCAAGACGTCACATACGAACTAGTGCTATTCTATTGATTCTATTAGAATCAAACAGAAAGTTTGATTCTAGATTCAAATAGATTTGAATCTATTTATTGAATAGTGAAAAAGTCTTTTCTAAAATGACGTCTTGCATATGACTCATAGAAATAGTAGATAGACTAGCTAGAATCAAACTTTCACTGTTCTATCTACTATTGATTCTAGCTGGTCTAGAATCAATAGATTAGAATTCTAGAACCATATGCAAGACGTCACATACGAACTAGTGCTATTCTATTGATTCTATTAGAATCAAACAGAAAGTTTGATTCTAGATTCAAATAGATTTGAATCTATTTATTGAATAGTGAAAAAGTCTTTTCTAAAATGACGTCTTGCATATGACTCATAGAAATAGTAGATAGACTAGCTAGAATCAAACTTTCAGATCTAGATTCTAGCTGGTCTAGAATCAATAGATTAGAATTCTATATGCAAGACGTCACATACGAACTAGTGCTATTCTATTGATTCTATTAGAATCAAACAGAAAGTTTGATTCTAGATTCAAATAGATTTGAATCTATTTATTGAATAGTGAAAAAGTCTTTTCTAAAATGACGTCTTGCATATGACTCATAGAAATAGTAGATAGACTAGCTAGAATCAAACTTTCACTGTTCTATCTACTATTGATTCTAGCTGGTCTAGAATCCATATGCAAGACGTCACATACGAACTAGTGCTATTCTATTGATTCTATTAGAATCAAACAGAAAGTTTGATTCTAGATTCAAATAGATTTGAATCTATTTATTGAATAGTGAAAAAGTCTTTTCTAAAATGACGTCTTGCATATGACTCATAGAAATAGTAGATAGACTAGCTAGAATCAAACTTTCACTGTTCTATCTACTATTGATTCTAGCTGGTCTAGAATCCATATGCAAGACGTCACATACGAACTAGTGCTATTCTATTGATTCTATTAGAATCAAACAGAAAGTTTGATTCTAGATTCAAATAGATTTGAATCTATTTATTGAATAGTGAAAAAGTCTTTTCTAAAATGACGTCTTGCATATGACTCATAGAAATAGTAGATAGACTAGCTAGAATCAAACTACTGATATAGAGATTCTAGAACCATATGCAAGACGTCACATACGAACTAGTGCTATTCTATTGATTCTATTAGAATCAAACAGAAAGTTTGATTCTAGATTCAAATAGATTTGAATCTATTTATTGAATAGTGAAAAAGTCTTTTCTAAAATGACGTCTTGCATATGACTCATAGAAATAGTAGATAGACTAGCTAGAATCAATAGATTAGAATTCTAGAACCATATGCAAGACGTCACATACGAACTAGTGCTATTCTATTGATTCTATTAGAATCAAACAGAAAGTTTGATTCTAGATTCAAATAGATTTGAATCTATTTATTGAATAGTGAAAAAGTCTTTTCTAAAATGACGTCTTGCATATGACTCATAGAAATAGTAGATAGACTAGCTAGAATCAATAGATTAGAATTCTAGAACCATATGCAAGACGTCACATACGAACTAGTGCTATTCTATTGATTCTATTAGAATCAAACAGAAAGTTTGATTCTAGATTCAAATAGATTTGAATCTATTTATTGAATAGTGAAAAAGTCTTTTCTAAAATGACGTCTTGCATATGACTCATAGAAATAGTAGATAGACTAGCTAGAATCAATAGATTAGAATTCTAGAACCATATGCAAGACGTCACATACGAACTAGTGCTATTCTATTGATTCTATTAGAATCAAACAGAAAGTTTGATTCTAGATTCAAATAGATTTGAATCTATTTATTGAATAGTGAAAAAGTCTTTTCTAAAATGACGTCTTGCATATGACTCATAGAAATAGTAGATAGACTAGCTAGAATCAATACTGATTAGAATTCTAGAACCATATGCAAGACGTCACATACGAACTAGTGCTATTCTATTGATTCTATTAGAATCAAACAGAAAGTTTGATTCTAGATTCAAATAGATTTGAATCTATTTATTGAATAGTGAAAAAGTCTTTTCTAAAATGACGTCTTGCATATGACTCATAGAAATAGTAGATAGACTAGCTAGAATCAATAGATTAGAATTCTAGAACCATATGCAAGACGTCACATACGAACTAGTGCTATTCTATTGATTCTATTAGAATCAAACAGAAAGTTTGATTCTAGATTCAAATAGATTTGAATCTATTTATTGAATAGTGAAAAAGTCTTTTCTAAAATGACGTCTTGCATATGACTCATAGAAATAGTAGATAGACTAGCTAGAATCAATAGATTAGAATTCTAGAACCATATGCAAGACGTCACATACGAACTAGTGCTATTCTATTGATTCTATTAGAATCAAACAGAAAGTTTGATTCTAGATTCAAATAGATTTGAATCTATTTATTGAATAGTGAAAAAGTCTTTTCTAAAATGACGTCTTGCATATGACTCATAGAAATAGTAGATAGACTAGCTAGAATCAATAGATTAGAATTCTAGAACCATATGCAAGACGTCACATACGAACTAGTGCTATTCTATTGATTCTATTAGAATCAAACAGAAAGTTTGATTCTAGATTCAAATAGATTTGAATCTATTTATTGAATAGTGAAAAAGTCTTTTCTAAAATGACGTCTTGCATATGACTCATAGAAATAGTAGATAGACTAGCTAGAATCAAACTTTCACTGTTCTATCTACTATTGATTCTAGCTGGTCTAGAATCAATAGATTAGAATTCTAGAACCATATGCAAGACGTCACATACGAACTAGTGCTATTCTATTGATTCTATTAGAATCAAACAGAAAGTTTGATTCTAGATTCAAATAGATTTGAATCTATTTATTGAATAGTGAAAAAGTCTTTTCTAAAATGACGTCTTGCATATGACTCATAGAAATAGTAGATAGACTAGCTAGAATCAATAGATTAGAATTCTAGAACCATATGCAAGACGTCACATACGAACTAGTGCTATTCTATTGATTCTATTAGAATCAAACAGAAAGTTTGATTCTAGATTCAAATAGATTTGAATCTATTTATTGAATAGTGAAAAAGTCTTTTCTAAAATGACGTCTTGCATATGACTCATAGAAATAGTAGATAGACTAGCTAGAATCAAACTTTCACTGTTCTATCTACTATTGATTCTAGCTGGTCTAGAATCAATAGATTAGAATTCTAGAACCATATGCAAGACGTCACATACGAACTAGTGCTATTCTATTGATTCTATTAGAATCAAACAGAAAGTTTGATTCTAGATTCAAATAGATTTGAATCTATTTATTGAATAGTGAAAAAGTCTTTTCTAAAATGACGTCTTGCATATGACTCATAGAAATAGTAGATAGACTAGCTAGAATCAAACTTTCACTGTTCTATCTACTATTGATTCTAGCTGGTCTAGAATCAATAGATTAGAATTCTAGAACCATATGCAAGACGTCACATACGAACTAGTGCTATTCTATTGATTCTATTAGAATCAAACAGAAAGTTTGATTCTAGATTCAAATAGATTTGAATCTATTTATTGAATAGTGAAAAAGTCTTTTCTAAAATGACGTCTTGCATATGACTCATAGAAATAGTAGATAGACTAGCTAGAATCAAACTTTCACTGTTCTATCTACTATTGATTCTAGCTGGTCTAGATACGAACTAGTGCTATTCTATTGATTCTATTAGAATCAAACAGAAAGTTTGATTCTAGATTCAAATAGATTTGAATCTATTTATTGAATAGTGAAAAAGTCTTTTCTAAAATGACGTCTTGCATATGACTCATAGAAATAGTAGATAGACTAGCTAGAATCAATAGATTAGAATTCTAGAACCATATGCAAGACGTCACATACGAACTAGTGCTATTCTATTGATTCTATTAGAATCAAACAGAAAGTTTGATTCTAGATTCAAATAGATTTGAATCTATTTATTGAATAGTGAAAAAGTCTTTTCTAAAATGACGTCTTGCATATGACTCATAGAAATAGTAGATAGACTAGCTAGAATCAAACTTTCACTGTTCTATCTACTATTGATTCTAGCTGGTCTAGAATCAATAGATTAGAATTCTAGAACCATATGCAAGACGTCACATACGAACTAGTGCTATTCTATTGATTCTATTAGAATCAAACAGAAAGTTTGATTCTAGATTCAAATAGATTTGAATCTATTTATTGAATAGTGAAAAAGTCTTTTCTAAAATGACGTCTTGCATATGACTCATAGAAATAGTAGATAGACTAGCTAGAATCAATAGATTAGAATTCTAGAACCATATGCAAGACGTCACATACGAACTAGTGCTATTCTATTGATTCTATTAGAATCAAACAGAAAGTTTGATTCTAGATTCAAATAGATTTGAATCTATTTATTGAATAGTGAAAAAGTCTTTTCTAAAATGACGTCTTGCATATGACTCATAGAAATAGTAGATAGACTAGCTAGAATCAAACTTTCACTGTTCTATCTACTATTGATTCTAGCTGGTCTAGAATCAATAGATTAGAATTCTAGAACCATATGCAAGACGTCACATACGAACTAGTGCTATTCTATTGATTCTATTAGAATCAAACAGAAAGTTTGATTCTAGATTCAAATAGATTTGAATCTATTTATTGAATAGTGAAAAAGTCTTTTCTAAAATGACGTCTTGCATATGACTCATAGAAATAGTAGATAGACTAGCTAGAATCAATAGATTAGAAGCTTCTAGAACCATATGCAAGACGTCACATACGAACTAGTGCTATTCTATTGATTCTATTAGAATCAAACAGAAAGTTTGATTCTAGATTCAAATAGATTTGAATCTATTTATTGAATAGTGAAAAAGTCTTTTCTAAAATGACGTCTTGCATATGACTCATAGAAATAGTAGATAGACTAGCTAGAATCAAACTTTCACTGTTCTATCTACTATTGATTCTAGCTGGTCTAGAATCAATAGATTAGAATTCTAGAACCATATGCAAGACGTCACATACGAACTAGTGCTATTCTATTGATTCTATTAGAATCAAACAGAAAGTTTGATTCTAGATTCAAATAGATTTGAATCTATTTATTGAATAGTGAAAAAGTCTTTTCTAAAATGACGTCTTGCATATGACTCATAGAAATAGTAGATAGACTAGCTAGAATCAATAGATTAGAATTCTAGAACCATATGCAAGACGTCACATACGAACTAGTGCTATTCTATTGATTCTATTAGAATCAAACAGAAAGTTTGATTCTAGATTCAAATAGATTTGAATCTATTTATTGAATAGTGAAAAAGTCTTTTCTAAAATGACGTCTTGCATATGACTCATAGAAATAGTAGATAGACTAGCTAGAATCAATAGATTAGAATTCTAGAACCATATGCAAGACGTCACATACGAACTAGTGCTATTCTATTGATTCTATTAGAATCAAACAGAAAGTTTGATTCTAGATTCAAATAGATTTGAATCTATTTATTGAATAGTGAAAAAGTCTTTTCTAAAATGACGTCTTGCATATGACTCATAGAAATAGTAGATAGACTAGCTAGAATCAATAGATTAGAATTCTAGAACCATATGCAAGACGTCACATACGAACTAGTGCTATTCTATTGATTCTATTAGAATCAAACAGAAAGTTTGATTCTAGATTCAAATAGATTTGAATCTATTTATTGAATAGTGAAAAAGTCTTTTCTAAAATGACGTCTTGCATATGACTCATAGAAATAGTAGATAGACTAGCTAGAATCAAACTTTCACTGTTCTATCTACTATTGATTCTAGCTGGTCTAGAATCAATAGATTAGAATTCTAGAACCATATGCAAGACGTCACATACGAACTAGTGCTATTCTATTGATTCTATTAGAATCAAACAGAAAGTTTGATTCTAGATTCAAATAGATTTGAATCTATTTATTGAATAGTGAAAAAGTCTTTTCTAAAATGACGTCTTGCATATGACTCATAGAAATAGTAGATAGACTAGCTAGAATCAATAGATTAGAATTCTAGAACCATATGCAAGACGTCACATACGAACTAGTGCTATTCTATTGATTCTATTAGAATCAAACAGAAAGTTTGATTCTAGATTCAAATAGATTTGAATCTATTTATTGAATAGTGAAAAAGTCTTTTCTAAAATGACGTCTTGCATATGACTCATAGAAATAGTAGATAGACTAGCTAGAATCAAACTTTCACTGTTCTATCTACTATTGATTCTAGCTGGTCTAGAATCAATAGATTAGAATTCTAGAACCATATGCAAGACGTCACATACGAACTAGTGCTATTCTATTGATTCTATTAGAATCAAACAGAAAGTTTGATTCTAGATTCAAATAGATTTGAATCTATTTATTGAATAGTGAAAAAGTCTTTTCTAAAATGACGTCTTGCATATGACTCATAGAAATAGTAGATAGACTAGCTAGAATCAATAGATTAGAATTCTAGAATCCATATGCAAGACGTCACATACGAACTAGTGCTATTCTATTGATTCTATTAGAATCAAACAGAAAGTTTGATTCTAGATTCAAATAGATTTGAATCTATTTATTGAATAGTGAAAAAGTCTTTTCTAAAATGACGTCTTGCATATGACTCATAGAAATAGTAGATAGACTAGCTAGAATCAATTTCACTGTTCTATCTACTATTGATTCTAGCTGGTCTAGAATCAATAGATTAGAATTCTAGAACCATATGCAAGACGTCACATACGAACTAGTGCTATTCTATTGATTCTATTAGAATCAAACAGAAAGTTTGATTCTAGATTCAAATAGATTTGAATCTATTTATTGAATAGTGAAAAAGTCTTTTCTAAAATGACGTCTTGCATATGACTCATAGAAATAGTAGATAGACTAGCTAGAATCAAACTTTCACTGTTCTATCTACTATTGATTCTAGCTGGTCTAGAATCAATAGATTAGAATTCTAGAACCATATGCAAGACGTCACATACGAACTAGTGCTATTCTATTGATTCTATTAGAATCAAACAGAAAGTTTGATTCTAGATTCAAATAGATTTGAATCTATTTATTGAATAGTGAAAAAGTCTTTTCTAAAATGACGTCTTGCATATGACTCATAGAAATAGTAGATAGACTAGCTAGAATCAATAGATTAGAATTCTAGAACCATATGCAAGACGTCACATACGAACTAGTGCTATTCTATTGATTCTATTAGAATCAAACAGAAAGTTTGATTCTAGATTCAAATAGATTTGAATCTATTTATTGAATAGTGAAAAAGTCTTTTCTAAAATGACGTCTTGCATATGACTCATAGAAATAGTAGATAGACTAGCTAGAATCAAACTTTCACTGTTCTATCTACTATTGATTCTAGCTGGTCTAGAATCAATAGATTAGAATTCTAGAACCATATGAAGACGTCACATACGAACTAGTGCTATTCTATTGATTCTATTAGAATCAAACAGAAAGTTTGATTCTAGATTCAAATAGATTTGAATCTATTTATTGAATAGTGAAAAAGTCTTTTCTAAAATGACGTCTTGCATATGACTCATAGAAATAGTAGATAGACTAGCTAGAATCAAACTTTCACTGTTCTATCTACTATTGATTCTAGCTGGTCTAGAACCATATGCAAGACGTCACATACGAACTAGTGCTATTCTATTGATTCTATTAGAATCAAACAGAAAGTTTGATTCTAGATTCAAATAGATTTGAATCTATTTATTGAATAGTGAAAAAGTCTTTTCTAAAATGACGTCTTGCATATGACTCATAGAAATAGTAGATAGACTAGCTAGAATCAAACTTTCACTGTTCTATCTACTATTGATTCTAGCTGGTCTAGAATCAATAGATTAGAATTCTAGAACCATATGCAAGACGTCACATACGAACTAGTGCTATTCTATTGATTCTATTAGAATCAAACAGAAAGTTTGATTCTAGATTCAAATAGATTTGAATCTATTTATTGAATAGTGAAAAAGTCTTTTCTAAAATGACGTCTTGCATATGACTCATAGAAATAGTAGATAGACTAGCTAGAATCAATAGATTAGAATTCTAGAACCATATGCAAGACGTCACATACGAACTAGTGCTATTCTATTGATTCTATTAGAATCAAACAGAAAGTTTGATTCTAGATTCAAATAGATTTGAATCTATTTATTGAATAGTGAAAAAGTCTTTTCTAAAATGACGTCTTGCATATGACTCATAGAAATAGTAGATAGACTAGCTAGAATCAAACTTTCACTGTTCTATCTACTATTGATTCTAGCTGGTCTAGAATCAATAGATTAGAATTCTAGAACCATATGCAAGACGTCACATACGAACTAGTGCTATTCTATTGATTCTATTAGAATCAAACAGAAAGTTTGATTCTAGATTCAAATAGATTTGAATCTATTTATTGAATAGTGAAAAAGTCTTTTCTAAAATGACGTCTTGCATATGACTCATAGAAATAGTAGATAGACTAGCTAGAATCAATAGATTAGAATTCTAGAACCATATGCAAGACGTCACATACGAACTAGTGCTATTCTATTGATTCTATTAGAATCAAACAGAAAGTTTGATTCTAGATTCAAATAGATTTGAATCTATTTATTGAATAGTGAAAAAGTCTTTTCTAAAATGACGTCTTGCATATGACTCATAGAAATAGTAGATAGACTAGCTAGAATCAAACTTTCACTGTTCTATCTACTATTGATTCTAGCTGGTCTAGAATCAATAGATTAGAATTCTAGAACCATATGCAAGACGTCACATACGAACTAGTGCTATTCTATTGATTCTATTAGAATCAAACAGAAAGTTTGATTCTAGATTCAAATAGATTTGAATCTATTTATTGAATAGTGAAAAAGTCTTTTCTAAAATGACGTCTTGCATATGACTCATAGAAATAGTAGATAGACTAGCTAGAATCAATAGATTAGAATTCTAGAACCATATGCAAGACGTCACATACGAACTAGTGCTATTCTATTGATTCTATTAGAATCAAACAGAAAGTTTGATTCTAGATTCAAATAGATTTGAATCTATTTATTGAATAGTGAAAAAGTCTTTTCTAAAATGACGTCTTGCATATGACTCATAGAAATAGTAGATAGACTAGCTAGAATCAATAGATTAGAATTCTAGAACCATATGCAAGACGTCACATACGAACTAGTGCTATTCTATTGATTCTATTAGAATCAAACAGAAAGTTTGATTCTAGATTCAAATAGATTTGAATCTATTTATTGAATAGTGAAAAAGTCTTTTCTAAAATGACGTCTTGCATATGACTCATAGAAATAGTAGATAGACTAGCTAGAATCAATAGATTAGAATTCTAGAACCATATGCAAGACGTCACATACGAACTAGTGCTATTCTATTGATTCTATTAGAATCAAACAGAAAGTTTGATTCTAGATTCAAATAGATTTGAATCTATTTATTGAATAGTGAAAAAGTCTTTTCTAAAATGACGTCTTGCATATGACTCATAGAAATAGTAGATAGCTAGAATCTAGCTATCTAGATTCTAGCTCAATCAATAGATTAGAATTCTAGAACCATATGCAAGACGTCACATACGAACTAGTGCTATTCTATTGATTCTATTAGAATCAAACAGAAAGTTTGATTCTAGATTCAAATAGATTTGAATCTATTTATTGAATAGTGAAAAAGTCTTTTCTAAAATGACGTCTTGCATATGACTCATAGAAATAGTAGATAGACTAGCTAGAATCAAACTTTCACTGTTCTATCTACTATTGATTCTAGCTGGTCTAGAATCAATAGATTAGAATTCTAGAACCATATGCAAGACGTCACATACGAACTAGTGCTATTCTATTGATTCTATTAGAATCAAACAGAAAGTTTGATTCTAGATTCAAATAGATTTGAATCTATTTATTGAATAGTGAAAAAGTCTTTTCTAAAATGACGTCTTGCATATGACTCATAGAAATAGTAGATAGACTAGCTAGAATCAATAGATCTAGAATTCTAGAACCATAGATTAGAATTCTAGAACCATATGACGTCACATACGAACTAGTGCTATTCTATTGATTCTATTAGAATCAAACAGAAAGTTTGATTCTAGATTCAAATAGATTTGAATCTATTTATTGAATAGTGAAAAAGTCTTTTCTAAAATGACGTCTTGCATATGACTCATAGAAATAGTAGATAGACTAGCTAGAATCAAACTTTCACTGTTCTATCTACTATTGATTCTATTCTAGAATCAATAGATTAGAATTCTATATGCAAGACGTCACATACGAACTAGTGCTATTCTATTGATTCTATTAGAATCAAACAGAAAGTTTGATTCTAGATTCAAATAGATTTGAATCTATTTATTGAATAGTGAAAAAGTCTTTTCTAAAATGACGTCTTGCATATGACTCATAGAAATAGTAGATAGACTAGCTAGAATCAAACTTTCACTGTTCTATCTACTATTGATTCTAGCTGGTCTAGAATCAATAGATTAGAATTCTAGAACCATATGCAAGACGTCACATACGAACTAGTGCTATTCTATTGATTCTATTAGAATCAAACAGAAAGTTTGATTCTAGATTCAAATAGATTTGAATCTATTTATTGAATAGTGAAAAAGTCTTTTCTAAAATGACGTCTTGCATATGACTCATAGAAATAGTAGATAGACTAGCTAGAATCAAACTTTCACTGTTCTATCTACTATTGATTCTAGCTGGTCTAGAATCCATATGCAAGACGTCACATACGAACTAGTGCTATTCTATTGATTCTATTAGAATCAAACAGAAAGTTTGATTCTAGATTCAAATAGATTTGAATCTATTTATTGAATAGTGAAAAAGTCTTTTCTAAAATGACGTCTTGCATATGACTCATAGAAATAGTAGATAGACTAGCTAGAATCAATAGATTAGAATTCTAGAACCAGAACCATATGCAAGACGTCACATACGAACTAGTGCTATTCTATTGATTCTATTAGAATCAAACAGAAAGTTTGATTCTAGATTCAAATAGATTTGAATCTATTTATTGAATAGTGAAAAAGTCTTTTCTAAAATGACGTCTTGCATATGACTCATAGAAATAGTAGATAGACTAGCTAGAATCAAACTTTCACTGTTCTATCTACTATTGATTCTAGCTGGTCTAGAATCAATAGATTAGAATTCTAGAACCATATGCAAGACGTCACATACGAACTAGTGCTATTCTATTGATTCTATTAGAATCAAACAGAAAGTTTGATTCTAGATTCAAATAGATTTGAATCTATTTATTGAATAGTGAAAAAGTCTTTTCTAAAATGACGTCTTGCATATGACTCATAGAAATAGTAGATAGACTAGCTAGAATCAATAGATTAGAATTCTAGAACCATATGCAAGACGTCACATACGAACTAGTGCTATTCTATTGATTCTATTAGAATCAAACAGAAAGTTTGATTCTAGATTCAAATAGATTTGAATCTATTTATTGAATAGTGAAAAAGTCTTTTCTAAAATGACGTCTTGCATATGACTCATAGAAATAGTAGATAGACTAGCTAGAATCAAACTTTCACTGTTCTATCTACTATTGATTCTAGCTGGTCTAGAATCAATAGATTAGAATTCTAGAACCATATGCAAGACGTCACATACGAACTAGTGCTATTCTATTGATTCTATTAGAATCAAACAGAAAGTTTGATTCTAGATTCAAATAGATTTGAATCTATTTATTGAATAGTGAAAAAGTCTTTTCTAAAATGACGTCTTGCATATGACTCATAGAAATAGTAGATAGACTAGCTAGAATCAATAGATTAGAATTCTAGAACCATATGCAAGACGTCACATACGAACTAGTGCTATTCTATTGATTCTATTAGAATCAAACAGAAAGTTTGATTCTAGATTCAAATAGATTTGAATCTATTTATTGAATAGTGAAAAAGTCTTTTCTAAAATGACGTCTTGCATATGACTCATAGAAATAGTAGATAGACTAGCTAGAATCAAACTTTCACTGTTCTATCTACTATTGATTCTAGCTGGTCTAGAATCAATAGATTAGAATTCTAGAACCATATGCAAGACGTCACATACGAACTAGTGCTATTCTATTGATTCTATTAGAATCAAACAGAAAGTTTGATTCTAGATTCAAATAGATTTGAATCTATTTATTGAATAGTGAAAAAGTCTTTTCTAAAATGACGTCTTGCATATGACTCATAGAAATAGTAGATAGACTAGCTAGAATCAATAGATTAGAATTCTAGAACCATATGCAAGACGTCACATACGAACTAGTGCTATTCTATTGATTCTATTAGAATCAAACAGAAAGTTTGATTCTAGATTCAAATAGATTTGAATCTATTTATTGAATAGTGAAAAAGTCTTTTCTAAAATGACGTCTTGCATATGACTCATAGAAATAGTAGATAGACTAGCTAGAATCAAACTTTCACTGTTCTATCTACTATTGATTCTAGCTGGTCTAGAATCCTAGAACCATATGCAAGACGTCACATACGAACTAGTGCTATTCTATTGATTCTATTAGAATCAAACAGAAAGTTTGATTCTAGATTCAAATAGATTTGAATCTATTTATTGAATAGTGAAAAAGTCTTTTCTAAAATGACGTCTTGCATATGACTCATAGAAATAGTAGATAGACTAGCTAGAATCAAACTTTCACTGTTCTATCTACTATTGATTCTAGCTGGTCTAGAATCAATAGATTAGAATTCTAGAACCATATGCAAGACGTCACATACGAACTAGTGCTATTCTATTGATTCTATTAGAATCAAACAGAAAGTTTGATTCTAGATTCAAATAGATTTGAATCTATTTATTGAATAGTGAAAAAGTCTTTTCTAAAATGACGTCTTGCATATGACTCATAGAAATAGTAGATAGACTAGCTAGAATCAATAGATTAGAATTCTAGAACCATATGCAAGACGTCACATACGAACTAGTGCTATTCTATTGATTCTATTAGAATCAAACAGAAAGTTTGATTCTAGATTCAAATAGATTTGAATCTATTTATTGAATAGTGAAAAAGTCTTTTCTAAAATGACGTCTTGCATATGACTCATAGAAATAGTAGATAGACTAGCTAGAATCAATAGATTAGAATTCTAGAACCATATGCAAGACGTCACATACGAACTAGTGCTATTCTATTGATTCTATTAGAATCAAACAGAAAGTTTGATTCTAGATTCAAATAGATTTGAATCTATCTATTGAATAGTGAAAAAGTCTTTTCTAAAATGACGTCTTGCATATGACTCATAGAAATAGTAGATAGACTAGCTAGAATCAAAACCATATGCAAGACGTCACATACGAACTAGTGCTATTCTATTGATTCTATTAGAATCAAACAGAAAGTTTGATTCTAGATTCAAATAGATTTGAATCTATTTATTGAATAGTGAAAAAGTCTTTTCTAAAATGACGTCTTGCATATGACTCATAGAAATAGTAGATAGACTAGCTAGAATCAATAGTTCTATCTACTATTGATTCTAGCTGGTCTAGAATCAATAGATTAGAATTCTAGAACCATATGCAAGACGTCACATACGAACTAGTGCTATTCTATTGATTCTATTAGAATCAAACAGAAAGTTTGATTCTAGATTCAAATAGATTTGAATCTATTTATTGAATAGTGAAAAAGTCTTTTCTAAAATGACGTCTTGCATATGACTCATAGAAATAGTAGATAGACTAGCTAGAATCAAACTTTCACTGTTCTATCTACTATCGATTCTAGCTGGTCTAAAATCAATAGATTAGAATTCTAGAACCATATGCAAGAGATCACATACGAACTAGTGCTATTCTATTGATTCTATTAGAATCAAACATAAAGTTTGATTCTAGATTCAAATAGATTTGAATCTATCTATTGAATAGTGAAAAAGTCTTTTCTAAAATGACGTCTTGCACATGACTCATAGAAATAGTAGATAGACTAGCTAGAATCAAACTTTCACTGTTCTATCTACTATTGATTCTAGCTGGTCTAGAATCAATAGATTAGAATTCTAGAACCATATGCAAGACGTCACATACGAACTAGTGCTATTCTATTGATTCTATTAGAATCAAACAGAAAGTTTGATTCTAGATTCAAATAGATTTGAATCTATTTATTGAATAGTGAAAAAGTCTTTTCTAAAATGACGTCTTGCATATGACTCATAGAAATAGTAGATAGACTAGCTAGAATCAAACTTTCACTGTTCTATCTACTATTGATTCTAGCTGGTCTAGAATCAATAGATTAGAATTCTA
>NW_027064952.1:0-23811 GCF_032884065.1 Artemia franciscana
AAATGACGCCCGGGACACTTAAATAGAAATCACAGACTGGGACACCGGGACACAAATGACGACGGGGACACAGGGAATATAAATGACGACCTGGACACAGGGACACAACCACAACGGGGACGCCGGGGGGCACAGGGGGATATATAAATGACGACGGCAACAAAGGAAATGGTCGGTTAGCAATCACCATCAACAAAGCTCAAGGGCAATCAATAGAATCATGAGGTATAGATCTGAATACGGATTGTTTTCCCATGGACCATTATGCGTTGCATGTTCAAGAGTCGGTAAACCTGACAATCTATTTATATGCACAGACGATGGGACAGCAAAGAATGTTGTATATTCGCAAGTTTTACGTAGTTAAAAACACACATATATATATATATATATATATATATATATATATATATATATATATATATATATATATATATATACTAGCTGTTGGGGTGGCGCTTGGCGCCACCCCAACACCTAGTTGGTGGGGGCGCTTCGCGCCCCCCCAAGCCCCCCCGCGCGCGTAAGTCGTTACGCGCCATAATAGTTACGCGCCATTGTAGTTGTGTCCCTATGTCCCACCTGTGAATATAGATATATATATATATATATATATATATATATATATATATATATATATATATATATATATATATATATATATATATACATATATATATATATATATATATATATATATATATATATATATATATATGGTTTTAACTACGTAAAACTTGCGAATATACAACATTCTTTGCTGTCCCATTGTCTTTGCATATAAATAGATTGTCAGGTTTACCGACTCTTGAACATGCAACATATAATGGTCCATGGGAAAACAATCTGTATTCAGATCTATACCTCATGATTCTAATGATTGCCCTTGAGCTTTGTTGATGGTGATTGCTAATCGACCATTCCCTGTCCCGGTGTCCCGGTCGTCATTTACATCCCCCTGTTTCCCCCGGTGTCCCCGTTGTAGTTGTGTCCCTGTGTCTCGGTCGTCATTTATATTCCCTGTGTTCCGGTCGTCATTTGTATCCCGGTGTCCCGGTCTGTATATACATTCGTTTTTTAGTTTTGTTTTTCTCCTTTATTTTTTTCCTTTTTTTTTCTTTTTTAGTTTATTTAGATTTTTAGATTTTTTTATTAGTTTTTAGTTTTTTTTTTTCTTTTTAGTTTTTTTGTAGTTTTTACCTTCTTTTTAGTTTTGTTAGTTTTTTTTTTTACTTATGTCCTGGTCGTCATTTATACTCCCTGTGTCCCGGTGCTTTGTTGATTGCTAATCGAACATTCCTTTTGTCTCGTCATTTATTTTTTTCTTTTTTAGTTCTTTTAGTTTTTACCTTTTTTAGTTTTTTTTAGTTTTTTAGATGAAAATTTTTTTTAGTTTTTTCCTTTTTTTCTTTTTAGTTTTTTATTGGTTTTTACCTTTATTTTAGCTTATTTTTCAGTTTTTTCTTTTTTTTAGTTTTTTTTTATTTTTTATTTTTTTTAGTTTTTTACCTTTTTTTAGTTTTTTTATTTTGGGGTGGCGCGAAGCGCCACCCCAACAGCTAGTATATATATATATATATATATATATATATATCTATATATATAAAAATAAGTTGTCTGTGGATCTGTGGATCGTGGATCAGGTGACGTCACCTGAAAAAACTGGATCAGGTGAGGTCAAAACTGAAAAAACTAAAAAAAGGCAAAAACTACAAAAAAAACTAAAAACGAATAAAAAAAAAATAAAAAAGCTAAAAAACTAAAAAAACTAAAAAAAGGCAAAAACTACAAAAAAAACTAAAAACTAATAAAAAAGCTAAAAAACTAAAAAAACTAAAAAAAGGCAAAAACTACCAAAAAAACTAAAAACTAATAAAAAAAAATAAAAAGCTAAAAAACTAAAAAAACTAAAAAAACTAAAAAAAGGTAAAAAACTAAAAAACTAAAAACTAAAAAAAAACTAAAAAAAAGGAAAAAACTGAAAAATAAGCTAAAATAAAGGTAAAAACCAATAAAAAACTAAAAAAAAACTGAAAAAACTAAAAAAAGTTAAAAAGTACAAAAAAAACTAAAAACTAATAAAAAAAGTAAAAAAGCTAAAAAACTAAAAAAACTAAAAAAACTAAAAAAGGTAAAAAACTAAAAAAAATAAAAAATAAAAAAAAACTAAAAAAAGGAAAAAACTGAAAATAAGCTAAAATAAAGGTAAAAACCAATAAAAAACTAAAAAGAAAAAAGGAAAAAACTAAAAAAAATTTTCATCTAAAAAACTAAAAAAAACTAAAAAAGGTAAAAACTAAAAGAACTAAAAAAGAAAAAAATAAATGACGACACTCAAAGAGAAAGCGACCAGGACAAAAGGAATGTTCGATTAGCAATCAACAAAGCACCGAGACACAGGGAGTATAAATGACGACCAGGACATAAGTAAAAAAAAACTAACAAAACTAAAAAGAAGGTAAAAACTACAAAAAAACTAAAAAGAAAAAAAAACTAAAAACTAATAAAAAACTAAAAAATCTAAAAATCTAAATAAACTAAAAAAGAAAAAAAAGGAAAAAAATAAAGGAGAAAAACAAAACTAAAAAACGAATGTATATACAGACCGGGACACCGGGATACAAATGACGACCGGGACACAGGGAATATAAATGACGACCGGGACACAGGGACACAACTACAACGGGGACACCGGGGGAAACAGGGGGATATAAATGACGACCGGGACACCGGGACAGGGAATGGTCGATTAGCAATCACCATCAACAAAGCTCAAGGGCAATCATTAGAATCATGAGGTATAGATCTGAATACAGATTGTTTTCCCATGGACCATTATATGTTGCATGTTCAAGAGTCGGTAAACCTGACAATCTTTTTATATGCAAAGACAATGGGACAGCAAAGAATGTTGTATATTCGCAAGTTTTACGTAGTTAAAGCCATATATATATATATATATATATATATATATATATATATATATATATATATATATATATATATACTAGCTGTTGGGGTGGCGCTTCGCGCCACCCCAACACCTAGTTGGTGAGGCGCTTCGCGCCCCCCCAAGCCCCCCCGCTTGCGTAAGTCGTTACGCGCCATATTAGTTACGTGCCATTGTAGTTGTGTCCCTGTGTCCCACCTGTGAATATAGATAGATTTATATATGTGTTTCAAACTACGTAAAAATTGCGAATATACAACATTCTTGGCTTTCCCACTACTGGGAGCTTTCCGTTTCCAATTGCCAGCAATTGATCTGAAAATGTTTGACCAGAGTCATCGTTTTGCAATCGGACACGCATATTTGTAGTTAATTTTAATATTTTTACGTGTGCCCATAAATTAGAATTTTTCAGGCAAGCATTCATTTTGTCTGCAGGAGTTAAACTACGTAAAAATTACGAATATACAACATTCTTGACTTTCCCATTGTCTGTGCATATACAAAGCCGTATGTACTAATAATGACGTCATATGCAAACGCTCTTTTTACAAACAAACAAACATGCATACACACAACTCGTTTTTATATAGATAGATAGATAGATAGATACAATACAAATTAACTGCGTAAAACTTGCGAATATACAACATTCTTCGCTGTCCAATTGTCGCTGCATATAAATAGATTGTCAGGTTTACCGACCCTCGAACATGCAACGTACAATTGTCCATGGGAAAAACAATCAGTATTAAGATCTATACCACATTTTTCTAATGATTGACCTTGAGCTTTGTTAATGGTGATTGCAAATGCTAATCGAATTGGGAATTGCAATCTTTTAAATTGAAAAGGCAGATCCGTTGGAATCATGGGAATGCGAGGAATAAGAACAGCCTCACCCTCAAAAGGCCCTGTCAAGATTGTGGCCTCTATTAGGTTTTCTATTGTTTTTTTTACGGCAAGTCGCGTGCCATTGCAAAGCTTTGGTGGGTTGATATTTCTTAAAAGTATTATTGGTACGCCTATTTTTAGTTGTAGCACGAGTGGTGGAAACCCTGAAAGATCTATGGAATTTAAAAATTCAGATGGATAATTAACCGCTTCATTTGGTTCCAAAACTGTGTCGACTGACTTGTAAAGGACTGCCTGGTCTAGAATCTTGGTCAAAACAATATTGTTGATTTCGTGGATGTCTATATTTTTGGGTGCGAGAATCGCTCTTTCACTTAGCCATTTATTATTTTTATAATTTTTTAGAATATTCGGAAATACTTTTTCAATCAATTCATTTTTGGACGTCACTAAATTACAGAAATCAGCAGGTAGTTGTATACGTCCTGAAATTGAGTCTACTGGGAGCTTTCCGTTTCCAATTGCCAGCAATTGATCTGAAAATGTTTGACCAGAGTCATCGTTTTGCAATCGGACACGCATATTTGTAGTTAATTTTAATATTTTTACGTGTGCCCATAAATTAGAATTTTTCAGGCAAGCATTCATTTCGTCTGCAGGAGTTGATCTAGGTATTATAGGTAATGTTTGCCTGAAATCTCCCGCAAGCAATATTAATGTGCTGCCAAAGGGTTTCGACTTCCCTCTCAAATCTTTCAAGCATTGATCCAGAGCCTCGAGCGTTTTTTTTGTGTGCCATTGTGCACTCATCCCAAATAATAAGTTTGCATTGCTGCAATACTTTACCCATCCCAGATGATTTGGAAATATTGCACGTGGGAGTTTCTGTAGAATGCAAATTGAGAGGCAATTTCAAAGCGGAATGAGCAGTTCTTCCACCAGGCAGCGATGTTGCGGCTATTCCGGACGACGCAATTGCCAACGCTATATCATTTTTTGATCAAATTGATGCCAGAATCAGTTTTATCACAAACGTTTTACCAGTACCTCCTGGCGCATCCAAAAAGAAAATTTCTCCAACGTTGTTATCAACACAATGCATTATCGTATCATAAATGTCTTTTTGTTCCGACGTTAACTTAGAAATGTTATTTTGTACATACGACAATAGATCACTCGTACTGTAACTTTGTTCACGATCCAATTCTACACATGTCGAAACAGCAGCGATACGGTTAGGTGAAGGCATTCCCAAATCCTGAAGAGGTTTGTTTGCCATACGTACGCACAAATCTATATATATAAAAATCTTCTATAATAACTAAAGTGTAGTTATAAATTTCTGATGTAAAATCAAAAGTCATATCTGACGTCTCTAACTGTTTTCGATGGATTATATCTTCGGACATTTTTGACTTATATTTTTCCCATAACTCTATAGGAGCTGAAGGAGAGCAAGTTGTTAAAATGATGCGAAACAATGCACGAATTTGACTTGGGGTTGACGTTTCGCACGCGTCATTAATGCAGTTATCCCAGTGTTGGTCATTCTTCAATAAATTCAGAGCTTGGCATACACTACGGTAAGTGTCATGTATAGTACCGTTTACAGTTCTCAAATACTCAAAGGATGTCGGACCGGGTACATTCACCAAAAGCAGGCGTAGAAAGAAGCATTCATGTTGATTGGGGTGAACGGTGCAGAGTCTTCCTATCGTGGTATCTTTGAAGATGGTAGGTTGGCCGTCGACTGACTGGCTTCACTATGAAATACATATCGCCGAACTTTTGTTTTTTTAACTAAAATCTGGTAGGCATTGATGACCTTATCCAAGTCAAAATGCTAAACCCAATCATCATCGCTATCATTTTCAGTTTTGATATGTTTTGACTCTCGCTGTCCAGGTGGATCTTCATCTAACTGCGCGGTTTTGCGTTCTTTAGCCTCAAGCCTGTTTCCTTGCTGTTCTTTTGATTCCTCGGCACGCTTTCTTTTCTGACTTTCTCTATCAGCAGCAAGTTTTTTGGCATAGACTCTTTGAGCATCTTCATCGGCTTTTGCCATTGTAAGTTCATCAGTCATTGTAAACTTAAACATTAATAGATTTCTACGTGAACATATGTCTTAAATATCTTGAATGACGTCACCGTCAAAGCAAAAATGACGACAACTAATTTCATGACGTCAGTCAACACAGAAACATGACGTCACCTGATCCACAGACAGACACACAGACAGACAACTTATTTTTATATATATAGATATAGATACAGTTTCATTTCAGTTTTTTTTCTTTTTTAGTTTTTTCTTTTCTTATTTTTTTTCTTTTTTAGTTTTTCTTTTTTAAGTTTCTTCTTTTTATTGATTTGTTTTCTTAAATTTGTCGATGTCTATTCTAACATTGACACTTGGAAAAATCTTTACCTGCCAAGCAAGCTAAAGCTCCAACAATTTATAATAAACCTCAAACTTGGGTATCTGTTTTAAGGTTTTCGAATTACCTTAATCTTTTGTCAAAATATATTGAAATATTTGTGCAATTCCCAGTTTTTTTAGTTTTTTTTCTTTTTAGTTTTTTACCTTTTTATTTTTTTTTACATTTTTTCTTTTTAAGTTTTTTCTTTTTTTATTTTTTTTTATTTTTTAGTTTTTTTTTTAGTTTTTTACCATTTTTTTTCAGTTTTCTTTTTCTTCTTTATTTTTCAGACGTCATGTGCAAACCCTCAGTACAAAAATACATACAAATTATTTTTATATATAGATAAGATATAATCTGGTGTAACAGACATAGTGTAACAGACATAAAAGACAGACAACTTATTTTTATATATATATATATAGATTTTTATATATATAGATATAGTTTCTTCTTTAGTTTTTTTTCTTTTTTAGTTTTTTCTTTTTTTAGTTTCTTCTTTTTATTGATTTGTTTTCTTCAATTTCTCAATGTTCATTCTAACATTGACACTTGCAAAAATCTTTACGTGCCAAGCATGCTAAAGCTCCAACAATTTAAATTAAACCTCAAAATTGGGGTATCTGTTTTAAGGTTTTCGAATTACTTTAATCTATTGTCAAAATATATTGAAATATTTGTGCAATTCCCAGTTTTTTTTTTAGTTTTTTCTTTTTTTAGTTTTTAGCTTTTTTAGTTTTTTTTTATTTTTTTATCTTTTTTATTTTTTTACGTTTTTTCTTTTTAGGTTTTTTCTTTTTTTAATTTTTTTAATTTTTAATTTTTTTTTTTAGTTTTTTCTCTTAGTTTTTTTTTAGTTTTTTACCATTTTTCTTTTTCGAATTACTTTAATCTATTGTCAAAATATTTCGAAATATTTATGCAATTTCCAGTTTTTACATTCTAGTTTTTTTTCTTTTATATATATAGAAGATATAATCTGGCGTAACGGACAGACAACTTATTTTTATATATATAGATATATATATATATATATATATATATATATATATATATATATATATATATATATATATATCTATCTATATTCACAGGTGGGACATAGGGACACAACTACAATGGCGCGTAACTATTATGGCGCGTAACGACTTACGCGCGCGGGGGGGCTTGGGGGGGGGGGGGCGAAGCGCCCCCACCAACTAGGTGTTGGGGTGGCGCGAAGTAACACCCCAACAGCTAGTATATATATATATCTATATATATAAAAATAAGTTGTCTGTGTGTGGATCTGTGGATCAGGTGACGTCATGTTTCGGCTGACGTCATGAAATTAGTTGCCGTCATTTTTGTTATGACGATGCTTAGTATATTGTAAAACACATTAATTTGGTTAATAATATACCATTTAAAACACCAAAATGAACATGCTGGAGTAGTCACTCGGTGAGAGAGGGTGTCAGAACGGAAAATGAAGGTCCCAGGTTCAAATCCTGGTTAGGCTAAAAAAGGTAAAAAACTAAAAACTAAAAAAAAACTGAAAAAACTAAAAAAAAGGCAAAAACTACAAAAAAACTAAAAACTAATAAAAAAATAAAAAAGCCGAAAAACTAAAAAAACTAAAGAAACTAAAAAAAGAAAAAAACTTAAAAAACTAAAAACTAAAAAAAACTAAAAAAAAGGAAAAATGAAAAATAGAAGAGAAAAAGAATACTAATAAAATTAAAAATAAACATAAAAAAAAATAAAAAAGATAAAAAGCTAAAAAAAAGGTAAAAACCAATAAAAAACTAAAAAGAAAAAAAGTAAAAAACTAAAAAAAAAGTTTCATCTAAAAAACTAAAAAAAACTAAAAAAGGTAAAAACTAAAAGAACTAAAAAAGTAAAAAAAAACTAAAAAAAGGAAAAAACTGAAAAATAAGCGGGATATAAAACAGGGGGATATAAATGACGACCGGGACACCGGGACATAAGGAATATAAATGAATCAGAAAATACAACTCATGTTTCCAAATGACGTCGTTTGGAGCCCAAATTGAAAATCCAGATCAATTTATGTCTACTTTCAAAGTAAAAGGGCAAATTTATCATAGAGCAGGGTCTCTTCTACCATTCTCAGGCGAGAATCATAAATTTTTACAATTGTACTTCATCAGTGATAGAAATTCTGAATTGAATGCACGTTGCGAAATTTCTCCCAACATTGAAAGGACAATCGTTTCCCAATTACAACATCTTTTCCACGAAAATAATAATTTAGTGCGTCTGTTCAAAACAGCCATCGATTTGATGCCTACTTATACGCATAAAATTGTTATTTCCGCTGACAAAACGCCTCCTGGCCAACATGTGCGTAGATACAATGCTCCAACTATCGACGAAGTGACCATCGTTATGGTCGGTAATCAGTTTTTACCTCGAGATATTATTCTCAGGGTTTCCACCACACGTGCTACAACTAAAAATAGGCCTACCAATAATACTTTTAAGAAATATAAACCCACCAAAGCTTTGCTATGGCACAACAAAGAGCCCTGAATCCACCGGATACAAAGTTAACTGCTCTCTGTTCGCTTTGCAAAACTGATTCTTTTGCAAAAAAACTGCTTTATACTGAAGTGCCTTCGTATTATACGTGGAATACTAAAAATAAAGTATTTGAACGTCGAAAACAGGGTAAGTCAGTCGACGGCCAACCTACAATCTTCAAAGATACCACGATAGGAAGACTTGGATGCTTCTTTCTACGCCTGCTTTTGGTGAATGTGCCCGGTCCGACGTCCTTTGAGTATTTGAGAACTGTAAACGGTATTATACATGACACTTACCGTAGTGCATGTCAAGCTCGGAATTTATTGGAGAATGACCAACACTGGGATAACTGCATCAATGACGCGTGCGAAACGTCAACCCCAAGTCAAATTCGTGCATTGTTTGGCATCATTTTAACAACTTGCTCTCCATCAGCTCCTACAGAGTTATGGGAAAAATATAAGTCAAAAATGTCCGAAGATATACTCCATCGAAAACAGTTAGAGACGTCAGATATGACTTTTGATTTTACATCAGAAATTTATAACTGCACTTTAGTTATTATAGAAGATTTGTGCGTACGTATTGCAAACAAACCTCTTCAGGTATTGGGAATGCCTTCACCTAACCGTATCGCTGCTGTTTCGACATGTGTAGAATTGGATTGTGAACAAAGTTACAGTACCAGTGATACTTTGTCAAACAGTTCGTGGTAACGAACTGTAGTAAGGAGCGACCCGGCTCAATAGTAACCAAAACTCTGAAAAATGGAATTTTGATACCAATAGCTATTTCAAAAGAATCGCATTTTAATGCTGGTTTTAAATATATAAGTTTCATCAAGTTTAGTCTTACCCATCAAAAGTTACAAGTCTGAGAAAATTTGTGTTATTTTAGAAAATAGGGGGAAACGCCCCCTAAAAGTCATACAGTTTTTTACTGTTTTAAAAAGAAGAATTGAGAGAAAGCGTCAAACTTTAGCGTAAAGAGCGGGGCGTTGATGAGGAAGCAGCCTCTTGAATATACGAAGTAATTTCTGTGCGTTTTAAGTTTTAATGTCGCTCCTTACTTTCAGTAAAAAAAACTTGTTTTTTTTATTTAATCGTATGTACAAAATGACATTTCCAAGTTAACGTCGGTAAAAAAGACATTTATGATACGATAATGCATTGTGTCGATAACAACGTTGGAAAAATCTTCTTTTTGGATGCGCCAGGAGATACTGGTAAAACGTTTGTGATAAAACTGATTCTGGCATCAATTCGATCAAAAAATGATATAGCGTTGGCAATTGCGTCGTCTGGAATAGCCGCAACATTGCTGCCTGGTGGAAGAACTGCTCATTCCGCTTTGAAATTGCCTCTGAATTTGCATTCTACAGAAACTCCCACGTGCAATATTTCCAAATCATCTTGGATGGGTAAATTATTGCAGCAATGCAAACTTATTATTTGGGATGAGTGCACAATGGCACACAAAAAATCGCTCGAGGCTCTGGATCAATGCATGAAAGATTTGCGAGGGAAGTCGAAACCCTTTGGCAGCACATTAATATTGCTTGCGGGAGATTTCAAGCAAACATTACCTATAATACCTAGATCAACTCCTGCAGACGAAATGAATGCTTGCCTGAAAAACTCTAATTTATGGGCACACGTAAAAAAATTAAAATTAACTACAAATATGCGTGTCCGACTGCAAAACGATGACTCTGGTCAAACATTTTCAGATCAATCGCTGGTAATTGGAAACGGAAAGCTCCCAATAGACTCAATTTCATGACGTATACAACTACCTGCTGATTTCTGTAATTTAGTGACGTCCAAAAATGAATTGATTGAAAAAGTATTTCCGAATATTCTAAGAAATTATAAAAATAATAAATGGCTAAGTGAAAGAGCGATTCTCGCACCCAAAAATATAGACAACCACGAAATCAACAATATTGTTTTTACCAAGATTCGAGACCAGGCAGTCCTTTACAAGTCAGTCGACACAGTTTTGGAACCAAATGAAGCGGTTAATTATCCATCTGAATTTTTAAATTCCGTGGATCTTTCAGGGTTTTCACCACACGTGCTACAACTAAAAATAGGCGTACCAATAATACTTTTAAGAAATATCAACCCACCAAAGCTCTGCAATGGCACGCGACTTGCCGTAAAAAAACAATGGAAAACCTACTAGAGGCCACAATCTTGACAGGGCCTTTTGAGGGTGAGGCTGTTCTTATTCCTCGCATTCGCATATTCACAGGTGGGACACAGGGACACAACTACAATGGCGCGTAGAGACTGACGCGCACGGCGAGGGCTTGGGGGAGCGAAGCACCCCCACCAACTAGGTGTTGGGGTGGCGCGACGCGCCACGCTAACTGCTAGTCTATATATAAAAATAAGTTGTATATATGCATGTATAAATGACGACCAGGACACAGGGACACAACTATAACGGGGACGCCGGGGGCACAGGGGGATATATAAATGACGACGGGGACACAGGGAATGATCGATTAGCAATCACAATCAACAAAGCTCAAGGGCAATCGTTATAAAAATGCGGAATAGATCTGAGTACGGATTGTTTTCCCATGGACAATTACTATGTTGCATGTTCAAGAGTTGGTAAACCTGACAATCTATTTATATGGAGAGACAATGTGACAGCAAAGAATGTTGTATATTCGCAAGTTTTACGTAGTTAAAAATATATATATATTTATATATATATATATATATATATATATATATATATATATATATATGTATATATATATATATTATATATATATATATATATATATATAGATATATATATATATATATATATATATATATATATATATATATATATATATATATATATATATATATATATATATATATCTATCTATCTATATATATAAAAATAAGTTGTCTGTCCGTTACGCCAGATTATATTTTATCTATATATAAAAATGAAACTAAACTGAAACTAAAAATGTAGAAACTGAGAATTGCATAAATATTTCTATATATTTTGACAATAGATTAAATTAATTCGAAAATCTTATAACAGATATTTATAATGTTGGGGTTTATTATAAATTGTTGAGTGTTAGCATGCTTGGTACGTAAAATTTTTCTAACAGTCAATGTTAGAATGAACACTGACGAATTGAAAAACATTGAAAAAGATAGAATGTTACCAAATCCTACAACAGAAGAAACAGCCGAGGAAGCTGCTCAGAGAGTTAATGCCAAAAGGCTTGCGGCTAAAGAACGCAAAACCGCGCAATTAGAAGAAGATCAACCTGGACAGCGAGAGTCAAAACGTATCAAAACTGAAAATGATAGCGATGATGATTGGGTTTGGGATTTTGACTTGGATAAGGTTATCAATGCCTACCTGATTTTACTTAAAAAAACAAAGGTTCGGCGACATGTATTTACGTCTGAAAAATAAAGAAGAAAAAGAAAACTGAAACTAAAAATGTAAAAACTGGGAATTGCATAAATATTTCAAAATATTTTGACAATAGATTAAAGTAATTCGAAAACCTTAAAACAGATACTTAAAATTTGAGTTTTATTATAAATTGTTGAGCTTTAGCATGCTTGGCACGTGAAGATTTTTCCAACTGTCAATGTTAGAATGTACATTGACCGACAGACCGACAGAATTTGCGATTGCTATATGTCACTTGGTTAATACCAAGTGCCATAAAAAGGTAAAAAACTAAAAAGAAAAAAGATAAAAAACTAAAAAAGCTGCAAAACTAAAAAAAGAAAAACTGAAACAGAAATTATATCTATATATCTATATATATAAAAATAAGATGTCTGTGTGTGGATCTGTGGATCAGGTGACGTCACCTGAAAAAACTGGATCAGGTGACGTCAAAACTGAAAAAACTAAAAAAAGGCAAAAACTACAAAAAAAACTAAAAACTAATAAAAAAAAATAAAAAAGCTAAAAAACTAAAAAAACTAAAAAAACTAAAAAAAGGTAAAAAACTAAAAAAACTAAAAACTAAAAAAAACTAAAAAAAAGGAAAAAACTGAAAAATAAGCTAAAATAAAGGTAAAAACCAATAAAAAACTAAAAAAAAACTGAAAAAACTAAAAAAAGGCAAAAACTACAAAAAAAACTAAAAACTAATAAAAAAAGTAAAAAAGCCAAAAAACTAAAAAAACTAAAAAAAGGTAAAAAACTAAAAAAATAAAAAATAAAAAAAAACTAAAAAAAAGGAAAAAACTGAAAAATAAGCTAAAATAAAGGTAAAAACCAATAAAAAACTAAAAAGAAAAAAAGGAAAAAACTAAAAAAAAATTTCATCTAAAAAACTAAAAAAAACTAAAAAAGGTAAAAACTAAAAGAACTAAAAAAGAAAAAAATAAATGACGACACTCAAAGAGAAAGCGACCAGGACAAAAGGAATGTTCGATTAGCAATCAACAAAGCACCGGGACACAGGGAGTATAAATGACGACCAGGACATAAGTAAAAAAAAAACTAACAAAACTAAAAAGAAGGTAAAAACTACAAAAAAACTAAAAAGAAAAAAAAACTAAAAACTAATAAAAAAACTAAAAAATCTAAAAATCTAAATAAACTAAAAAAGAAAAAAAAAGGAAAAAAATAAAGGAGAAAAACAAAACTAAAAAACGAATGTATATACAGACCGGGACACCGGGATACAAATGACGACCGGGACACAGGGAATATAAATGACGACCGGGACACAGGGACATAACTACAACGGGGACACCGGGGGAAACAGGGGGATATAAATGACGACCGGGACAAAAAACTAAAAAGAAAAAAAAACTAAAAACTAATAAAAAAACTAAAAAATCTAAAAATCTAAATAAACTAAAAAAGAAAAAAAAAGGAAAAAAAAAAGGAGAAAAACAAAACTAAAAAACGAATGTATATACAGACCGGGACACCGGGATACAAATGACGACCGGGACACAGGGAATATAAATGACGACCGGGACACAGGGACACAACTACAACGGGGACACCGGGGGAAACAGGGGGATATAAATGACGACCGGGACACCGGGACAGGGAATGGTCGATTAGCAATCACCATCAACAAAGCTCAAGGGCAATCATTAGAATCATGAGGTATAGATCTGAATACAGATTGTTTTCCCATGGACCATTATATGTTGCATGTTCAAGAGTCGGTAAACCTGACAATCTATTTATATGCAAAGACAATGGGACAGCAAAGAATGTTGTATATTCGCAAGTTTTACGTAGTTAAAACCATATATATATATATATATATATATATATATATATATATATATATATCTATATATATAAAAATAAGTTGTCTGTCTGTGGATGTGTGGATGGATGTGTGGATGGATGTGTCAGGTGACGTCACCTGAAAAAACTGGATTAGGTGACGTCAAAACTGAAAAAACTAAAAAAAGGCAAAAACTACAAAAAAAACTAAAAACTAATAAAAAAAATAAAAAAGCTAAAAAACTAAAAAAACTATAAAGGTAAAAACCAATAAAAAACTAAAAAAAAAACTGAAAAAACTAAAAAAAGGCAAAAACTACAAAAAAAAACTAAAAACTAATAAAAAAAGTAAAAAAGCTAAAAAACTAAAAAAACTAAAAAAACTAAAAAAAGGTAAAAAACTAAAAAAAATAAAAAATAAAAAAAAACTAAAAAAAGGAAAAAACTGAAAAATAAGCTAAAATAAAGGTAAAAACCAATAAAAAACTAAAAAAAAAAAGGAAAAAACTAATAAATGACGACACTCAAAGAGAAAGCGACCAGGACAAAAAACTAAAAAAAAAGGCAAAAACTACAAAAAAACTAAAAACTAATAAAAAAATAAAAAAGCTAAAAAACTAAAAAAACTAAAAAAAGGTAAAAAACTAAAAAAACTAAAAACTAAAAAAAAACTAAAAAAGGTAAAAACTAAAAGAACTAAAAAAGAAAAAAATAAATGACGACACTCAAAGAGAAAGCGACCAGGACAAAAGGAATGTTCGATTAGCAATCAACAAAGCACCGGGACACAGGGAGTATAAATGACGACCAGGACACAAGTAAAAAAAAAAATTAACAAAACTAAAAAGAAGGTAAAAACTACAAAAAAACTAAAAAGAAAAAAAAACTAAAAACTAATAAAAAAACTAAAAAATCTAAAAATCTAAATAAACTAAAAAAGAAAAAAAAAGGAAAAAAATAAAGGAGAAAAACAAAACTAAAAAACGAATGTATATACAGACCGGTACACCGGGATACAAATGACGACCGGGACACAGGGAATATAAATAACGACCGGGACACAGGGACACAACTACAACGGGGACACCGGGGGAAACAGGGGGATATAAATGACGACCGGGACAAAAAAACTAAAAAGAAATAAAAACTAAAAACTAATAAAAAAAACTAAAAAATCTAAAAATCTAAATAAGCTAAAAAAGAAAAAAAAAGGAAAAAAATAAAGGAGAAAAACAAAACTAAAAAACGAATGTATATACAGACCGGGACACCGGGATACAAATGATGACCGGGACCCGGGACACAGGGAATATAAATGACGACCGGGACACAGGGACACAACTACAACGGGGACACCGGGGGAAACAGGGGGATAACCTGACAATCTATTTATATGCAAAGACAATGGGACAGCAAAGAATGTTGTATATTCGCAAGTTTTACGTAGTTAAAACCATATTTATATATATATATCTATATTCACAGGTGGGACATAGGGACACAACTACAATGGCGCGTAACTATTATGGCGCGTAACGACTTACGCGCGCGGGGGGGCTTGGGGGGGGCGCGAAGCGCCCCCACCAACTAGGCGTTGGGGTGGCGCGAAGCGCCACCCCAACAGCTAGTATATATATATATATATATATATATATATATATATACAGACCGACAGAATTTGCGATTGCTATATGTCACTTGGTTAATACCAAGTGCCATAAAAAGGTAAAAAACTAAAAAGAAAAAAGATAAAAAACTAAAAAAGCTGCAAAACTAAAAAAAGAAAAACTGAAACAGAAATTATATCTATATATCTATATATATAAAAATAAGATGTCTGTGTGTGGATCTGTGGATCAGGTGACGTCACCTGAAAAAACTGGATCAGGTGACGTCAAAACTGAAAAAACTAAAAAAAGGCAAAAACTACAAAAAAAACTAAAAACTAATAAAAAAAAAAGCTAAAAAACTAAAAAAACTAAAAAAAGGCAAAAACTACAAAAAAAACTAAAAACTAATAAAAAAGCTAAAAAACTAAAAAAACTAAAAAAAGGCAAAAACTACAAAAAAACTAAAAACTAATAAAAAAAATAAAAAAGCTAAAAAACTAAAAAAACTAAAAAAACTAAAAAAAGGTAAAAAACTAAAAAGACTAAAAACTAAAAAAAACTAAAAAAAAAGGAAAAAACTGAAAAATAAGCTAAAATAAAGGTAAAAACCAATAAAAAACTAAAAAAAAAACTGAAAAAACTAAAAAAAGGCAAAAACTACAAAAAAAACTAAAAACTAATAAAAAAAGTAAAAAAGCTAAAAAAACTAAAAAAACTAAAAAAACTAAAAAAAGGTAAAAAACTAAAAAAATAAAAAATAAAAAAAAACTAAAAAAAGGAAAAAACTGAAAAATAAGCTAAAATAAAGGTAAAAACCAATAAAAACTAAAAAGAAAAAAAGGAAAAAACTAAAAAAAATTTTCATCTAAAAAACTAAAAAAAACTAAAAAAGGTAAAAACTAAAAGAACTAAAAAGGAAAAAAATAAATGACGAAACTCAAAGAGAAAGCGACCAGGACAAAAGGAATGTTCGATTAACAATCAACAAAGCACCGGGACACAGGGAGTATAAATGACGACCAGGACATAAGTAAAAAAAAAAAAAACTATCTATATATATAAAAATAAGTTGTCTGTGGATCTGTGGATCGTGGATCAGGTGACGTCACCTGAAAAAACTGGATCAGGTGACGTCAAAACTGAAAAAACTAAAAAAAGGCAAAAACTACAAAAAAAAACTAAAAACTAATAAAAAAAATAAAAAAGCTAAAAAACTAAAAAAACTAAAAAAAGGCAAAAACTACAAAAAAACTAAAAACTAATAAAAAAGCTAAAAAACTAAAAAAACTAAAAAAAAGGCAAAAACTACAAAAAAAACTAAAAACTAATAAAAAAAATAAAAAAGCTAAAAAACTAAAAAAACTAAAAAAACTAAAAAAAATTAAAAACTAAAAAAAACTAAAAAAAAGGAAAAAACTGAAAAATAAGCTAAAATAAAGGTAAAAACCAATAAAAAACTAAAAAAAAAACTGAAAAAACTAAAAAAAGGCAAAAACTACAAAAAAACTAAAAACTAATAAAAAAAGTAAAAAAGCTAAAAAACTAAAAAAACTAAAAAAACTAAAAAAAACTAAAAAAAGGTAAAAAACTAAAAAAAATAAAAATAAAAAAAACTAAAAAAAAAGGAAAAAACTGAAAAATAAGCTAACATAAAGGTAAAAACAAATAAAAAACTAAAAAGAAAAAAAGGAAAAAACTAAAAAAAATTTTCATCTAAAAAACTAAAAAAAACTAAAAAAGGTAAAAACTAAAAGAACTAAAAAAGAAAAAAATAAATGACGACACTCAAAGAGAAAGCGACCAGGACAAAAGGAATGTTCGATTAGCAATCAACAAAGCACCGGGACACAGGGAGTATAAATGACGACCAGGACATAAGTAAAAAAAAAAATTAACAAAACTAAAAAGAAGGTAAAAACTACAAAAAAACTAAAAAGAAAAAAAACTAAAAACTAATAAAAAAACTAAAAAATCTAAAAATCTAAATAAACTAAAAAAGAAAAAAAAAGGAAAAAAATAAAGGAGAAAAACAAAACTAAAAAACGAATGTATATACAGACCGGTACACCGGGATACAAATGACGACCGGGACACAGGGAATATAAATGACGACCGGGACACAGGGACACAACTACAACGGGGACACCGGGGGAAACAGGGGGATATAAATGACGACCGGGACAAAAAAACTAAAAAGAAAAAAAAACTAAAAACTAATAAAAAAACTAAAAAATCTAAAAATCTAAATAAGCTAAAAAAGAAAAAAAAAGGAAAAAAAAAGGAGAAAAACAAAACTAAAAAACGAATGTATATACAGACCGGGACACCGGGATACAAATGACGACCGGGACACAGGGAATATAAATGACGACCGGGACACAGGGACACAACTACAACGGGGACACCGGGGGAAACAGGGGGATGTAAATGACGACCGGGACACCGGGACAGGGAATGGTCGATTAGCAATCACCATCAACAAAGCTCAAGGGCAATCATTAGAATCATGAGGTTGGATTGTTTTCCCATGGACCATTATATGTTGCATGTTCAAGAGTCGGTAAACCTGACAATCTATTTATATGCAAAGACAATGGGACAGCAAAGAATGTTGTATATTCGCAAGTTTTACGTAGTTAAAACCATATATATATATATATATATATATATATATATATATATATATATATATATATATATATATATATATATATATATATATATATATATATATCTATATTCACAGGTGGGACATAGGGACACAACTACAATTGCGCGTAACTATTATGGCGCGTAACGACTTACGCGCGCGGGGGGCCTTGGGGGGGGGGGGGCGCGAAGCGATTCCACCAACTAGGTGTTGGGGTGGCGCGAAGCGCCACCCCAACAGCTAGTATATATATATATATATATATATATATATATATATATATATATATATATATATATATATATATATATATATATATATATATATATATATATATATATATATATATATATATATATATATATATATATATATATAATAAGTTGTCTGTGTGTGGATCTGTGGATGGATCAGGTGACGTCATGGAAAAAACTAAAAAAAGGCAAAAACTACAAAAAAACTAAAAACTAATAAAAAAAAATAAAAAGGCTAAAAAACTAAAAAAACTAAAAAAACTAAAAAAAGGTAAAAAACTAAAAAAAACTAAAAACTAAAAAAAAACTAAAAAAAGGAAAAAACTGAAAAATAGAAGAGAAAAAGAAAACTAATAAAATTTTAGGCTAAAAAAGGTAAAAAACTAAAAACTAAAAAAAAAACTGAAAAAACTAAAAAAAGGCAAAAACTACAAAAAAACTAAAAACTAATAAAAAAAATAAAAAGGCTAAAAAACTAAAAAAAAACTAAAAAAAAACTAAAAAAAGGTAAAAAACTAAAAAAAACTAAAAACTAAAAAAAAAACTAAAAAAAGGAAAAAACTGAAAAATAGAAGAAAAAAAGAAAACTAATAAAATTAAGAATAAAAAAAAAAAAAGATAAAAACTAAAAAAAAAGTAAAAAGAAAAAACGAAAAAAAACTAAAAAAGCTAAAAAAAAAGGTAAAAACCAATAAAAAACTAAAAAGAAAAAAAAGAAAAAAACTAAAAAAAATTTTCATCTAAAAAACTAAAAAAAAACTAAAAAAGGTAAGAACTAAAAAAGAAAAAAATAAATGACGACACTCAAAGAGAAAGCGACCGGGACAAAAGGAATGTTCGATTAGCAATCAACAAAGCACCGGGACACGGAGTATAAATGACGACCAGGACATAAGTAAAAAAAAAACTAAAAAAACTAAAAAGAAGGTAAAAACTACAAAAAAACTAAAAAGAAAAAAAAACCTAAAAAATAATAAAAAACTAAAAAATCTAAAAATCTAAATAAACTAAAAAAGAAAAAAAAGAAAAAAGGAAAAAAATAAAGGAGAAAAACAAAACTAAAAAACGAATGTATATACAGACCGGGACACCGGGATACAAATGACGACCGGGACACAGGGAATATAAATGACCATACATAAGCCATAATGATCAGGACAAAAGTAAAAAATATAAATGACGACCGGGACACAGGGACACAACTACAACGGGGACGCCGGGGGGCACAGGGGGATATAAATGACGACCGGAACACCGGGACAGGGAATGGTCGATTAGCAATCACCATCAACAAAGCTCAAGGGCAATCATTAGAATCATGAGGTATAGATCTGAATACGGATTGTTTTCCCATGGACCATTATATGTTGCATGTTCAAGAGTCGGTAAACCTGACAATCTATTTATATGCGCAGACAATGGGACAGCAAAGAATGTTGTATATTCGCAAGTTTTACGTAGTTAAAAACATATATATAATATATCTATCTATATTCACAGGTGGGACATAGGGACACAACTACAATGGCACGTAACGACTTACGCGCGCGGGGGGGGCTTGGGATGGGCGCGAAGTGCCCCCACCAACCAGGTATGACGACACTCAAAGAGAAAGCGACCGGGACAAAAGGAATGTTCGATTAGCAATCAACAAAGCACCGGGACACAGGGAGTATAAATGACGACCAGGACATAAGTAAAAAAAAAAACTAAAAAACTAAAAAGAAGGTAAAAACTACAAAAAAACTAAAAAGAAAAAAAAAACTAAAAACTAATAAAAAAATTAAAAAATCTAAAAATCTAAATAAACTAAAAAAGAAAAAAAATCAAAAGGAAAAAAATAAAGGAGAAAAACAAAACTAAAAAACGAATGTATATACAGACCGGGACACCGGGATACAAATGACGACCGGGACACAGGGAATATAAATGACCATACATAAGCCATAATGACCAGGACATAAGTAAAAAATATAAATGACGACCGGGACACAGGGACACAACTACAACGGGGACGCCGGGGGGCACAGGGGGATATAAATGACGACCGGGACACCGGGACAGGGACGATTAGCAATCACCATCAACAAAGCTCAAGGGTAATCATTAGAATCATGAGGTATAGATCTGAATACGGATTGTTTTCCCATGGACCATTATATGTTGTATGTTCAAGAGTCGGTAAACCTGACAATCTATTTATATGCACAGACAATGGGACAGCAAAGAATGTTGTATATTCGCAAGTTTTACGCAGTTAAAAACATATATATAATATATCTATCTATACTCACAGGTGGGACATAGGGACACAACTACAATGGCGCGTAACTAATATGGCGCGTAACGACTTACGCGCAAGGGGGGGCTTGGGGGGGGGGGGGGGCACGAAGCGCCCCCACCAACTAGGTGTTGGGGTGGCGCTAAGCGCCACCCCAACAGCTAGTATATATATATATATATATATATATATATATATATATATATATATATATATATATATACATATATATATATATATATATATATATATATATATATATACTAGCTGTATATAGCTCTAAATAGCTGTATATATATTAGCTAGTATATAGGATTTGGGAATGCCTTCACCTAGTCGTACCGCTGCTGTTTCGACATGTGTAGAATTGGATCGTGAACAAAGTTACAGTACGAGTGATCTACAGTACGAGTATTTCCAAATCATATGGGATGGGTAAAGTATTGCAGCAATGCAAACTTATTATTTGGGACGAGTGCACAATGGCACACAAAAAATCGCTCGAGGCTCTGGATCAATGTTTGAAAGATTTGCGAGGGAATTCGAAACCCTTTGGCAGCACATTAGTATTGCTTGCAGGAAATTTCAGGCAAACATTACCTATAATATCTAGATCAACCCCTGCAGACGAAATGAATGCTTGCCTGAAAAATTCTAATTTATGGGCACACGTAAAAACATTAAAATTAACTACAAATATGCGTGTCCAATTGCAAAACGATGACTCTGGTCAAACATTTTCAGATCAATTGCTGGCAATTGGAAACGGAAAGCTCCCAGTAGACTCAATTTCAGGACGTATACAACTACCTGCTGAATTCTGTAATTTAGTGACGTCCAATAATGAATTGATTGAAAAAGCATTTCCGAATATTCTACACAGTTTTAAAAATAATAAATGGCTAAGATAAAGAGCGATTCTTGCACCCAAAAATATAGACATCCACGAAATCAATAATATTGTTTTGACCAAGATTCGAGACCAGGCAGTCCTTTACAAGCCAGTCGACACAGTTTTGGAATCAAATGAGGCGGTTAATTATCCATCCGAATTTTTACATTCCGTGGATTTTTTCAGGGTATCCAACACACGTGCTACAACTAAAAATAGACATACCAATAATACTGTTAAGAAATATCAACCCACCAAAGCTTTGCAATGGCACGCGACTTGCCGTAAAAAAAACAAAGGAAAATGTAATAGAGGCCACAATCTTGACAGGGCCTTTTGAGGGTGAGGCTGTTCTTATTCCTTGCATTCCCATGATTCCAACGGATCTGCCTTTTCAATTTAAAAGATTGCAATTCCCAACTCGATTAGCATTTGCAATTATCATGAACAAAGCTCAAGGTCAATCATTAGAAAAATGTGGTATAGATTTTAATACTGATTGTTTTTCCCATGGACAATTGTACGTTGCATGTTCGAGGGTCGGTAAACCTGACAATCTATTTATATGCAGCGACAATTGGACAGCGAAAAATGTTGTATATTCGCAAGTTTTACGTAGTTAATTTGTATTGTATCAATCTATCTATCTATCTATATAAAAACGAGTTGTGTGTATGCATGTTTGTTTGTTTGTAACAAGAGCGTTTGCATATGACGTCATTATTAGTACATAAGGCTTTAAATATGCAGAGACAATGGGAAAGACAAGAATGTTGTATATTCGCAAGTTTTACGTAGTTGAAAACACATATATAAATCTATCTATATTCATAGGTGGTACACAGGGACACAACTACAATGGCGCGTAACTAATATGGCGCGTAACGACTTACCCACGCGGGGGGGGCTTTTGGGGGGCACGAAGTACCCCCACCAACTAGGTGTTGGGGTGGCGTAAAGTACCAGCCCAACACCTAGTTTATATATATATATATTTTTAAGTACGTAAAACTTGCGAATATACAACATTCTTTGCTGTCACATTGTCTATCCATATAAATAGATTGTCAGGTTTACCAACTCTTGAACATACAACATAATAATTGTCCATGGGGAAAACAATCCGTACTCAGAGATCTATACCACATTTTTCTAACGATTGCCCTTGAGCTTTGTTGATGGTGATTGCTAATCGAACATTCCCTGTGTCCCTGTCCTCATTTATATATCCACCTGTGCCCCCGGCGTCCCCGTTATAGTTGCGTCCCTGTGTCCTGGTTGTCATTTATATTCCCTGTGTCCCGGTCGTCATTTGTGTCCCGATAATAATTCAGACCTCACATGCGGTCAGTGACGTCACTCGACAGACAGACAGACAACTTGTTTTTATATATATATAGACAACTTATTTTTATGTATATAGATAGATAGATAGATACAGTTCCTTTTTTAGTTTTTTTTCTTTTTTAGTTTTTCTTTTCTTAGTTCTTTTCTTTCTTAGTTTTTCTTTTTTTATTTTTTTTTTATTGATTTGTTTTCTAAAATCTGTCAATGTTCATTCTATCATTGACACTTGGAAAAATCTTTCCCTGCCAAGCATGCTAAAGCTCCAACAATTTATAATAAACCTCAAGATTTGGGTATCAGTTTTAAGATTTTCGAATTATGTTAATTTTTTCCTTTTAATTTTTTTACTTTTTAGGTTTTTTTCAGTTTTTTTTTCTTTTTATTTTTTTTTTTAGTTTTTTCCTTTTTCTTTTTTCAGTTTTCTTTTTCTTCTTTATTTTTCAGCGTCACTATAAAATACGTATCGCCGAATCTTTTTTTTTTAAAGTAAAATCCGGTAGGCATTGATGATCTTATCCAAGTTAAAATCCCAAACCCAATCATCATCGCTGTCATTTTCAGTTTTTATATGTTTTGACTCTCGGCACGCTTTCTTTTCTTAATTTCTCTCTCAGCCACAAATCTTTTGGCATAGACTCTTTGAGCAGCTTCCTTGGCTGTTGCCATTGTAGGTTCTTCAGTCATTTTACAATTAAAATTTCTCTTTCAACGATCTTCTTACAATTAAAAATTTGTCTTTGAACGATTTTCTTAAATACTTATAATGACGGCATATACTAAGC
>NW_027064953.1:0-23834 GCF_032884065.1 Artemia franciscana
TGATTCCAAATGGTAAAGAATGTGATTAAAGGCTCTTTTCCTATTTCAAAAGTTTTAGTTTCGAGGGTAATAGCTACGTATGTTGAAAAAATGAAGATATTAGACTATTTATGATTGCAAATGGTAAAGAATGTGATTAAAGGCTCTTTTCCTATGTCAAAAGTTTTAGTTTTCGAGGGTAATAGCTATGTCTGTGGAAAAAATGAAGATATTAGACTATCTTATGATTGTACATGGTAAAGAATGTGATTAAATTCTCTTTTCCTATTTCAAAAGTTTTAGTTTTCGAGGGTAATAGCTACGTATGTTGAAAAAATGAAGATATTAGACTATTTTATGATTGCAAATGGTAAATAATGTGATTAAAGGCTCTTTTCCTATTTCAAAAGTTTAGTTTGTGAGGGTAATAGCTACGCATGTTGAAAAAATGAAGAAATTAGACTATTTTATGATTGCACATGGTAAAGAATATGATTAAAGGCTCTTTCCTATTTCAAAAGTTTTAGTTTTCGAGGGTAATAGCTACGTATGTTGAAAAAATGAAGATATTAGACTATTTTATGATTGCAAATGGTAAAGAATGTGATTAAAGGCTCTTTTCCTATTTCAAAAGTTTTAGTTTTCGAGGGTAATAGCTATGTATGTGGAAAAAATGAAGATATTAGATTATTTTATGATTGTACATGGTAAAGAATATGATTAAAGGCTCTTGTCCTATTTCAAAAGTTTTAGTTTGCGAGGGTAATAGCTACGCATGTTGAAAAAATGAAGATATTAGACTATTTTATGATTGCACATGGTAAAGAATATGATTAAAGGCTCTTTTCCTATTTCAAAATTTTAGTTTTCTAGGGTAATAGCTACGTATGTTGAAAAAATGAAGATATTAGACTATTTTATGATTGCAAATGGTAAAGAATGTGATTAAAGGCTCTTTTCCTATTTCAAAAGTTTTAGTTTTCGAGGGTAATAGCTATGTATGTGGAAAAAATGAAGATATTAGACTATTTTATGATTGTACATGGTAAAGAATGTGATTAAAGGCTCTTTTCCTATTTCAAAAGTTTTAGTTTTCGAGGGTAATAGCTAGGTATGTTGAAAAATCAAGATATTAGACTATTTTATGATTGCAAATGGTAAAGATTATGATTAAAGGCTCTTTTCCTATTTCAAAAGTTTTAGTTTTCGAGGGTAATAGCTACGTATGTTGAAAAAATGAAGATATTAGACTATTTATGATTGCAAATGGTAAAGAATGTGATTAAAGGCTCTTTTCCTATGTCAAAAGTTTTAGTTTTCGAAGGTAATAGCTACGTATGTTGAAAAGATGAAGATATTAGACTATTTTATGATTGCACATGGTAAAGAATTTGATTAAAGGCTCTTTTCCTATTTCAAAAGTTTTAGTTTTCGAGGGTAATAGCTATGTCTGTGGAAAAAATGAAGATATTAGACAATTTTATGATTGCACATGGTGAAGAATGTGATTAAAGGCTCTTTTCCTATTTCAAAAGTTTTAGTTTTCGAGGGCAATAGCTACGTACGTTGAAAAAATGAAGATATTAGACTATTTTATGATTGCAAATGGTAAAAAATGTGATTAAAGGCTCTTTTCCTATGTCAAAAGTTTTAGTTTTCGAGGGTAATAGCTACGTATGTTGAAAAAATGAAGATATTAGACAATTTTATGATTGCACATGGTAAAGAATGTGATTAAAGGCTCTTTTCCTATTTCAAAGTCTTAGTTTTCGAGAGTAATAGCTAAGTATGTTGAAAAAATGAATATATTAGACTATTTTATGATTGCAAATGGTAAAGAATGTGATTAAAGGCTCTTTTCCTATTTCAAAAGTTTTAGTTTTCGAGGGTAATAGCTACGCATGTTGAAAAAATGAAGATATTAGACTATTTTATGATTGCACATGGTAAAGAATGTGATTAAAGGCTCTTTTCCTATTTCAAAAGTTTTAGTTTTCGAGGGTAATAGCTACGTATGTTAAAAAAATGAAGATATTCGACTATTTTATGATTGCAAATGGTAAAGAATGTGATTAAAGGCTCTTTTCCTATTTCAAAAGTTTTAGTTTTCGAGGGTAATAGCAATGTCTGTGGAAAAAATGACGATATTAGACTATTTTATGATTGTACATGGTAAAGAATGTGATTAAAGGCTCTTTTCCTATTTCAAAAGTTTTAGTTTTCGAGGGTAATAGCTACGTATGTTGAAAAAATGAAGATATTAGACTATTTTATGATTGCAAATGGTAAAGAATGTGATTAAAGGCTCTTTTCCTATTTCAAAAGTTTTAGTTTTCGAGGGTAATAGCTACGTATGTTGAAAAAATGAAGATATTCGACTATTTATGATTGCAAATGGTAAAGAATGTGATTAAAGGCTCTTTTCCTATTTCAAAAGTTTTAGTTATCGAGGGTAATAGCTACGCATGTTGAAAAAATGAAGATAATAGACTATTTTATGATTGCACATGGTAAAGAATGTGATTAAAGGCTCTTTTCCGATTTCAAAAGTTTTAGTTTTCGAGGGTAATAGCTACGTATGTTGAAAAAATGAAGATATTAGACTATTTTATGATTGCACATGGTAAAGAATGTGATTAAAGGCTCTTTTCCTATTTCAAAAGTTTTAGTTTTCGAGAGTAATAGCTACGTATGTTGAAAAAATGAAGATATTAGACTATTTTATGATTGCAAATGGTAAAGAATGTGATTAAAGGCTCTTTCCTATTTCAAAAGTTTTAGTTTTCAAGGGTAATAGCTACGCATGTTGAAAAAATGAAGATAATAGACTATTTTATGATTGCACATGGTAAAGAATGTGATTAAAGGCTCTTTTCCTATGTCAAAAGTTTTAGTTTTCGAGGGTAATAGCTACGTATGTTGAAAAAATGAAGATATTAGACTATTTATGATTGCACATGGTAAAGAATTTGATTAAAGGCTCTTTTCCTATTAAAAAGATTTAATTTTCGAGGGTAATAGCTACGTATGTTGAAAAAATGAAGATATTAGACTATTTTATGTTTGCACATGGTAAAGAATGTGATTAAAGGCTCTTTTCCTATTTCAAAAGTTTTAGTTTTCGAGGGTAATAGCTACGTATGTTGAAAAAATGAAGATATTAGACTATTTTATGATTGCAAATGGTAAAGAATGTGATTAAAGGCTCTTTTCCTATGTCAAAAGTTTTAGTTTTCGAGTGTAATAGCTACGTATGTTGAAAAAATGAAGATATTAGACTATTTTATGATTGCACATGGTAAAGAATGTGATTAAAGGCTCTTTTCCTATTTCAAAAGTTTTAGTTTCGAGGGTAATAGCTACGTACGTTGAAAAAATGAAGATATTAGACTATTTTATGATTGCAAATGGTAAAGAATGTTATTAAAGGCTCTTTTCCTATGTCAAAAGTTTTAGTTTTCGAGGGTAATAGCTACGTATGTTGAAAAAATGAAAATATTAGACTATTTTATGATTGCAAATGGTAAAGAATGTGATTAAAGGCTCTTTTCCTATTTCAAAAGTTTTAGTTTTCGAGGGTAATAGCTACGCATGTTGAAAAAATGAAGATAATAGACTTTTTTATGATTGCACATGGTAAAAAATGTGATTAAAGGCTCTTTTCCTATTTCAAAAGTTTTAGTTTTCGAAGGTAATAGCTATGTCTGTGGAAAAATGAAGATATTTGACTATTTTATGATTGTACATGGTAAAGAATGTGATTAAAGGCTCTTTTCCTATTTCAAAAGTTTTAGTTTTCGAGGGTAATAGCTACGTTTGTTGCAAAAATGAAGATATTAGACTATTTTATGATTGCAAATGGTAAATAATGTGATTAAAGGCTCTTTTCCTATTTCAAAAGTTTTTAGTTTTCGAGGGTAATAGCTACGCATGTTGAAAAAATGAAGATATTAGACTATTTTATGATTGCACATGGTAAAGAATGTGATTAAAGGCTCTTTTCCTATTTCAAAAGTTTAGTTTTCGAGGGTAATAGCTACGTATGTTGAAAAAATGAAGATATTAGACTATTTTATGATTGCAAATGGTAAAGAATGTGATTAAAGGCTCTTTTCCTATTTCAAAAGTTTTAGTTTTCGAGGGTAATAGCTATGTATGTGGAAAAAATGAAGATATTAGACTATTTTATGATTGTACATGGTAAAGAATGTGATTAAAGGCTCTTTTCCTATTTCAAAAGTTTTAGTTTTCGAGGGTAATAGCTAGGTATGTTGAAAAAATTAAGATATTAGACTATTTTATGATTGCAAATGGTAAAGAATGTGATTAAAGGCTCTTTTCCTATGTCAAAAGTTTTAGTTTTAGAGGGTAATAGCTACGTATGTTGAAAAGATGAAGATATTTGACTATTTTATGATTGCACATGGTAAAGAATTTGATTAAAGGCTCTTTTCCTATTTCAAAAGTTTTAGTTTTCGAGGGTAATAGCTATGTCTGTGGAAAAAATGAAGATATTAGACAATTTTATGATTGCACATGGTGAAGAATGTGATTAAAGGCTCTTTTCCTATTTCAAAAGTTTTAGTTTTCGAGGGTAATAGCTACGTACGTTGTAAAAATGAAGATATTAGACTATTTTATGATTGCAAATGGTAAAAAATGTGCTTAAAGGCTCTTTTCCTATGTCAAAAATTTTAGTTTTCGAGGGTAATAGCTACGTATGTTGAAAAAATAAAGATATTAGACTATTTTATGATTGCAAATGGTAAAGAATGTGATTAAAGGCTCTTTTCCTATGTCAAAAGTTTTAGTTTTCGAGTGTTATAGCTACGTATGTTGAAAAAATGAAGATATTAGACTATTTATGATTGCAAATGGTAAAGAATGTGATTAAAGGCTCTTTTCCTATTTCAAAAGTTTAAGTTTTCGAGGGTAATAGCTATGTCTGTGGAAAAAATGAAGATATTAGACAATTTAATGATTGCACATGGTAAAGAATGTGATTAAAGGCTCTTTTCCTATTTCAAAAGTTTTAGTTTTCGAGGGTAATAGCTACGTACGTTGAAAAAATGAAGATATTAGACTATTTTATGATTCCAAATGGTAAAGAATGTTATAAAGGCTCTTTTCCTATGTCAAAAGTTTTAGTTTTCGAGGGTAATAGCTACGTATGTTGAAAAAATGAAGATATTAGACAATTTTATGATTGCACGTGGTAAAGAATGTGATTAAAGGCTCTTTTCCTATTTCAAAAGTCTTAGTTTTCGAGAGTAATAGCTACGTATGTTGAGAAAATGAAAATATTAGACTATTTTATGATTGCAAATGGTAAAGAATGTGATTAAAGGCTCTTTTCCTATTTCAAAAGTTTTAGTTTTCGAGGGTAATAGCTACGCATGTTGAAAAAATGAAGATAATAGACTATTTTATGATTGCACATGGTAAAGAATGTGATTAAAGGCTCTTTTCCTATTTCAAAAGTTTTAGTTTTCGAGGGTAATAGCTATGTCTGTGGAAAAAATGAAGATATTAGACTATTTTATGATTGTACATGGTAAAGAATGTGATTAAAGGCTCTTTTCCTATTTCAAAAGTTTTAGTTTTCGAGGGTAATAGCTACGTATGTTGAAAAAATGAAGATATTAGACTATTTTATGATTGCAAATGGTAAATAATGTGATTAAAGGCTCTTTTCCTATTTCAAATATTTTAGTTTTCGACGGTAATAGCTACGCATGTTGAAAAAATGAAGATATTAGACTATTTTATGATTGCACATGGTAAAGAATGTGATTAAAGGCTCTTTTCCTATTTCAAAAGTTTTAGTTTTCGAGGGTAATAGCTACGTATGTTGAAAAAATGAAGATATTAGACTATTTTATGATTGCAAATGGTAAAGAATGTGATTAAAGGCTCTTTTCCTATTTCAAAAGTTTTAGTTTTCGAGGGTAATAGCTATGTATGTGGAAAAAATGAAGATATTAGACTATTTTATGATTGCAAATGGTAAAGAATGTGATTAAAGGCTCTTTTCCTATTTCAAAAGTTTTAGTTTTCGAGGGTAATAGCTACGTATGTTGAAAAAATGAAGATATTAGACTATTTTATGATTGCAAATGGTAAAGAATGTGATTAAAGGCTCTTTTCCTATGTCAAAAGTTTTAGTTTTCGAGGGTAATAGCTACGTATGTTGAAAAGATGAAGATATTAGACTATTTTATGATTGCACATGGTAAAGAATTTGATTAAAGGCTCTTTTTCTATTTCAAAAGTTTTAGTTTTCGAGGGTAATAGCTATGTCTGTGGAAAAAATTAAGATATTAGACAATTTTATGATTGCACATGGTGAAGAATGTGATTAAAGGCTCTTTTCCTATTTCAAAAGTTTTAGTTTTCGAGGGTAATAGCTAAGTACGTTGAAAAAATGAAGATATTAGACTATTTTATGATTGCAAATGGTAAAAAATGTGATTAAAGGCTCTTTTCCTATGTCAAAAGTTTTAGTTTTCGAGGGTAATAGCTAAGTATGTTGAAAAAATGAAGATATTAGACAATTTTATGATTGCACATGGAAAAGAATGTGATTAAAGGCTCTTTTCCTATTTCAAAAGTCTTAGTTTTGAGAGTAATAGCTAAGTATGTTGAAAAAATGAATATATTAGACTATTTTATGATTGCAAATGGTAAAGAATGTGATTAAAGGCTCTTTTCCTATTTCAAAAGTTTTAGTTTTCGAGGGTAATAGCTACGCATGTTGAAAAAATGAAGATATTAGACTATTTTATGATTGCACATGGTAAAGAATGTGATTAAAGGCTATTTTCCTATTTCAAAAGTTTTAGTTTTCGAGGGTAATAGCTACGTATGTTAAAAAAATGAAGATATTAGACTATTTTATGATTGGAAATGGTAAAGAATGTGATTAAAGGCTCTTTTCCTATTTCAAAAGTTTTAGTTTTCGAGGGTAATAGCAATGTATGTAGAAAAAACGAAGATATTAGACTATTTTATGATTGTACATGGTAAAGAATGTGATTAAAGGCTCTTTTCCTATTTCAAAAGTTTTAGTTTTCGAGGGTAATAGCTACGTATGTTGAAAAAATGAAGATATTAGACTATTTTATGATTGCAAATGGTAAAGAATGTGATTAAAGGCTCTTTTCCTATTTCAAAAGTTTTAGTTTTCGAGGGTAATAGCTACGTATGTTGAAAAAATGAAGATATTAGACTATTTTATGATTGCAAATGGTAAAGAATGTGATTAAAGGCTCTTTTCCTATGTCAAAAGTTTTAGTTTTCGAGGGTAATAGCTACGTATGTTGAAAAAATGAAGATATTAGACTATTTTATGATTGCACATCTTAAAGAATTTGATTAAAGGCTCTTTTCCTATTAAAAAGATTTAATTTTCGAGGGTAATAGCTACGTATGTTGAAAAAATGAAGATATTAGACTATTTTATGTTTGCAAATGGTAAAGAATGTGATTAAAGGCTCTTTTCCTATGTCAAAAGTTTTAGTTTTCGAGTGTAATAGCTACGTATGTTGAAAAAAGTTTAAGTTTTCGAGGGTAATAGCTATGTCTGTGGAAAAAATGAAGATATTAGACAATTTAATGATTGCACATGGTAAAGAATGTGATTAAAGGCTCTTTTCCTATTTCAAAAGTATCAGTTTTCGAGGGTAATAGCTACGTAGGTTGAAAAAATGAAGATATTAGACTATTTTATGATTGCAAATGGTAAAGAATGTGATTAAAGGCTCTTTTCCTATTTCAAAAGTCTTAGTTTTCGAGAGTAATAGCTACGTATGTTGAAAAAATGAAGATATTAGACTATTTTATGATTGCAAATGGTAAAGAATGTGATTAAAGGCTCTTTTCCTATTTCAAAAGTTTTAGTTTTCGAGGGTAATAGCTAAGTATGTTGAAAAAATGAAGATAATAGACTATTTTATGATTGCACATGGTAAAGAATGTGATTAAAGGCTCTTCTCCTATTTCAAAAGTTTTGGTTTTCGAGGGTAATAGCTATGTCTGTGGAAAAAATGAAGATATTAGACTATTTTATGATTGTACATGGTAAAGAATGTGATTAAATGCTCTTTTCCTATTTCAAAAGTTTTAGTTTTCGAGGGTAATAGCTACGTATGTTGAAAAAATGAAGATATTAGACTATTTTATGATTGCAAATGGTAAAAAATGTGATTAAAGGGTCTTTTCCTGTGTCAAAAGTTTTAGTTTTCGAGGGTAATAGCTACGTATGTTGAAAAAATGAAGATATTAGACTATTTTATGATTGCACATGGTAAAGAATTTGATTAAAGGCTCTTTTCCTATTCAAAAGTTTTAGTTTTCGAGGGTAATAGCTACGTATGTTGAAAAAATGAAGATATTAGACTATTTTATGTTTGCACATGGTAAAGAATGTGATTAAAGGCTCTTTTCCTATTTCAAAAGTTTTAGTTTTCGAGGGTAATAGCTATGTCTGTGGAAAAAATGAAGATATTAGACAATTTTATGATTGCACCTGGTAAAAAATGTGATTAAAGGCTCTTTTCCTATTTTAAAAGTTTTAGTTTTCGAGGGTAATAGCTACGTACGTTGAAAAAATGAAGATATTAGACAATTTTATGATTGCAAATGGTAAAGAATGTGATTAAAGGCTCTTTTCCTATTTCAAAAGTCTTAGTTTTCGAGAGTAATAGCTACGTATGTTGAAAAAATGAAGATATTAGACTATTTTATGATTGCAAATGGTAAAGAATGTGATTAAAGGCTCTTTTCCTATTTCAAAAGTTTTAGTTTTGGAGGGTAATAGCTTTACCCTCGAAAACTTTTAATCAAAAGTTTTTTTGATTAAAGGCAAAGTTTGAAGATATTAGACTATTTTATGATTGCAAATGGTAAAAAATGTGATTAAAGGCTCTTTTCCTATGTCAAAAGTTTTAGTTTTCGAGGGTAATAGCTACGTATGTTGAAAAAATGAAGATATTAGACTATTTTATGATTGCAAATGGTATAGAATGTGATTAAAGGCTCTTTTCCTATTTCAAAAGTTTTAGTTTTCGAGGGTAATAGCTACGCATGTTGAAAAAATGAAGATATTAGACTATTTTATGATTGCACATGGTAAAGAATGTGATTAAAGGCTCTTTTCCTATTTCAAAAGTTTTAGTTTTCGAGGGTAATAGCTACGTATGTTAAAAAAAATGAAGAAATTAGACTATTTTATGATTGCAAATGGTAAAGAATGTGATTAAAGGCTCTTTTCCTATTTCAAAAGTTTTAGTTTCCGAGGGTAATAGCTATGTCTGTGGAAAAAATGAAGATATTAGACTATTTATGATTGTACATGGTAAAGAATGTGATTAAAGGCTCTTTCCTATTTCAAAAGTTTTAGTTTTCGAGGGTAATAGCTATGTATGTTGAAAAAATGAAGATATTAGACTATTTTATGATTGCAAATGGTAAAGAATGTATTAAAGGCTCTTTTTCTATTAAAAAGATTTAATTTTCGAGGGTAATAGCTACGTATGTTGAAAAAATGAAGATATTAGACAATTTTATGTTTGCACTTGGTAAAGAATGTGATTAAAGGCTCTTTTCCTATTTCCAAAGTTTTAGTTTTCGAGGGTAATAGCTACGTATGTTGAAAAAATGAAGATATTAGACAATTTTATGATTGCAAATGGTAAAGAATGTGATTAAAGGCTCTTTTCCTATGTCAAAAGTTTTAGTTTTCGAGTGTAATAGCTACGTATGTTGAAAAAATGAAGATATTAGACTATTTTATGATTGCAAATGGTAAAGAATGTGATTAAAGGCTCTTTTCCTATTTCAAAAGTTTTAGTTTTCGAGGGTAATAGCTACGTACGTTGAAAAATGAAGATATTAGACTATTTTATGATTGCAAATGGTAAAGAATGTGATTAAAGGCTCTTTTCCTATTTCAAAAGTCTTAGTTTTCGAGAGTAATAGCTGCGTATGTTGAAAAAATGAAGATATTAGACTATTTTATGATTGCAAATGGTAAAGAATGTGATTAAAGGCTCTTTTCCTATTTCAAAAGTTTTAGTTTTCGAGGGTAATAACTATGTCTGTGGAAAAAATGAAGATATTAGACTATTTTATGATTGTACATGGTAAAGAATGTGATTAAAGGCTCTTTTCCTATTTCGAAAGTTTTAGTTTTAGAGGGTAATAGCTACGTATGTTGAAAAAATGAAGATATTAGACTATTTTATGATTGCAAATGGTAAAGAATGTGATTAAAGGCTCTTTTCCTATGTCAAAAGTTTAGTTTTCGAGGGTAATAGCTACGTATGTTGAAAAAAGAAGATATTAGACTGTTTTATGATTGCACATGGTAAAGAATTTGATTAAAGGCTCTTTTCCTATTAAAAAGTTTTAGTTTTCGAGGGTAATAGCTATGTCTGTGGAAAAAATGAAGATATTAGACTATTTTATGATTGTACATGGTAAAGATGTGATTAAAGGCTCTTTTCCTATTTCAAAGTTTTAGTTTTCGAGGGTAATAGCTACGTATGTTGAAAAAATGAAGATATTAGACTATTTTATGATTGAAAATGGTAAAGAATGTGATTAAAGGCTCTTTTCCTATGTCAAAAGTTTTAGTTTTCGAGGGTAATAGCTACGTATGTTGAAAAAATGAAGATATTAGACTGTTTTATGATTGCACATGGTAAAGAATTTGATTAAAGGCTCTTTTCCTATTCAAAAGTTTTAGTTTTCGAGGGTAATAGCTACGTATGTTGAAAAAATGAAGATATTAGACTATTTTATGTTTGCACATGGTAAAGAATGTGATTAAAGGCTCTTTTCCTATTTCAAAAGTTTTAGTTTTCGAGGGTAATAGCTACGCATTTTGAAAAGATGAAGATATTAGACTATTTTATGATTGCAAATGGTAAAGAATGTGATTAAAGGCTCTTTTCCTATTTCAAAAGTTTTAGTTTTCGAGGGTAATAGCTATGTCTGTGGAAAAAATTTAGATATTAGACAATTTAATGATTGCACATGGTAAAGAATGTGATTAAAGGCTCTTTTCCTATTTCAAAAGTTTTAGTTTTCGAGGGTAATAGCTACGTACGTTGAAAAAATGAAGATATTAGACTATTTTATGATTGCAAATGGTAAAGAATGTGATTAAAGGCTCTTTTCTTATGTCAAAAGTTTTAGTTTTCGAGGGTAATAGCTACGTATGTTGAAAAAATGAAGATATTAGACTATTTTATGATTGCACATGGTAAAGAATGTGATTAATGGCTCTTTTCCTATTTCAAAAGTTTTAGTTTTCGAGGGTAATAGCTATGTCTGTGGAAAAAATGAAGGTATTAGACTATTTTATGATTGTACATGGTAAAGAATGTGATTAAAGGCTCTTTTCCTATTTCAAAAGTTTTAGTTTTCGGGGGTAATAGCTACGTATGTTGAAAAAATTTAGATATTAGACTATTTTATGATTACAAATGGTAAAGAATGTGATTAAAGGCTCTTTTCTATTTCAAAAGTTTTAGTTTTCGAGAGTAATAGCTACATATGTTGAAAAAATGAAGATATTAGACTATTTTATGATTGCAAATGGTAAAGAATGTGATTAAAGGCTCTTTTCCTATGTCAAAAGTTTTAGTTTTCGAGGGTAATATCTACGTATGTTGAAAAGATGAAGATATTAGACTATTTTATGATTGCACATGGTAAAGAATTTGATTAAAGGCTCTTTTCCTATTTCAAAAGTTTTAGTTTTCGAGGGTAATAGCTATGTCTGTGGAAAAAATGAAGATATTAGACTATTTTATGATTGTACATGGTAAAGAATGTGATTAAAGGCTCTTTTCCTATTTCAAAAGTTTTAGTTTTCGAGGGTAATAGCTAAGTATGTTAAAAAAATGAAGATATTAGACTATTTATGATTGCAAATGGTAAAGAATGTGATTAAAGGCTCTTTTCCTATGTCAAAAGTTTTAGTTTTCGAGGGTAATAGCTACGTATGTTGAAAAAATGAAGATATTAGACTATTTTATGATTGCAAATGGTAAAGAATGTGATTAAAGGCTCTTTTCCTATGTCAAAAGTTTTAGTTTTCGAGGGTAATAGCTACGTATGTTGAAAAAATGAAGATATTAGACTATTTTATGATTGCACATGGTAAAGAATTTGATTAAAGGCTCTTTTCCTATTCAAAAGTTTTAGTTTTCGAGGGTAATAGCTAAGTATGTTGAAAAAAAGAAGATATTAGACTATTTTATGTTTGCACATGGTAAAGAATGTGATTAAAGGCTCTTTTCCTATGTCAAAAGTTTTATTTTTCGAGGGTAATAGCTACGTACGTTGAAAAAATGAAGATATTAGACTATTTTATGATTGCAAATGGTAAAGAATGTGATTAAAGGCTCTTTTCCTATGTCAAAAGTTTTAGTTTTCGAGGGTAATAGCTACGTATGTTGAAAAAATGAAGATATTAGACTATTTTATGATTACAAATGGTAAAGAATGTGATTAAAGGCTCTTTTCCTACTTCAAAAGTTTTAGTTTTCGAGAGTAATAGCTACATATGTTGAAAAAATGAAGATATTAGACTATTTTATGATTGCAAATGGTAAAGAATGTGATTAAAGGCTCTTTTCCTATGTCAAAAGTTTTAGTTTTCGAGGGTAATAGCTACGTATGTTGAAAAGATGAAGATATTAGACTATTTTATGATTGCACATGGTAAAGAATTTGATTAAAAGCTCTTTTCCTATTTCAAAAGTTTTAGTTTTCGAGAGTAATAGCTACATATGTTGAAAAAATGAAGATATTAGACTATTTTATGATTGCAAATGGTAAAGAATGTGATTAAAGGCTCTTTTCCTATGTCAAAAGTTTTAGTTTTCGAGGGTAATAGCTACGTATGTTGAAAAGATGAAGATATTAGGCTATTTTATGATTGCACATGGTAAAGAATTTGATTAAAGGCTCTTTTCCTATTTCAAAAGTTTTAGTTTTCGAGGGTAATAGCTATGTCTGTGGAAAAAATGAAGATATTAGACTATTTTATGATTGTACATGGTAAAGAATGTGATTAAAGGCTCTTTTCCTATTTCAAAAGTTTTTGTTTTCGAGGGTAATAGCTAAGTATGTTAAAAAAATGAAGATATTAGACTATTTTATGATTGCAAATGGTAAAGAATGTGATTAAAGGCTCTTTTCCTATGTCAAAAGTTTTAGTTTTCGAGGGTAATAGCTACGTATGTTGAAAAAATGAAGATATTAGACTATTTTATGATTGCAAATGGTAAAGAATGTGATTAAAGGCTCTTTTCCTATGTCAAAAGTTTTAGTTTTCGAGGGTAATAGCTACGTATGTTGAAAAAATGAAGATATTAGACTATTTTATGATTGCACATGGTAAAGAATTTGATTAAAGGCTCTTGTCCTATTCAAAAGTTTTAGTTTTCGAGGGTAATAGCTACGTATGTTGAAAAAAAGAAGATATTAGACTATTTTATGTTTGCACATGGTAAAGAATGTGATTAAAGGCTCTTTCTTATTTCAAAAGTTTTAGTTTTCGAGGGTAATAGCTACGTATGTTGAAAAAATGATGATATTAGACTATTTTATGATTGCAAATGGTAAGGAATGTGATTAAAGGCTCTTTTCCTATGTCAAAAGTTTTAGTTTTCGAGTGTAATAGCTACGTATGTTGAAAAAATGAAGATATTAGACTATTTTATGATTGCAAATGTTAAAGAATGTGATTAAAGGCTCTTTTCCTATTTCAAAAGTTTTAGTTTTCGAGGGTAATAGCTATGTCTGTGGAAAAAATGAAGATATTAGACAATTTTATGATTGCACATGGTAAAGAATGTGATTAAAGGCTCTTTTCCTATTTCAAAGTTTTAGTTTTCGAGGGTAATAGCTACGTATGTTGAAAAATGAAGATATTAGACTATTTTATGATTGCAAATGGTAAAGAATGTGATTAAAGGCTCTTTTCCTATTTCAAAAGTTTTAGTTTTCGAGGGTAATAGCTACGTATGTTGAAAAAATGAAGATATTAGACTATTTTATGATTGCAAATGGTAAAGAATGTGATTAAAGGCTCTTTTCCTATTTCAGAAGTTTTAGTTTTCGAGGGTAATAGCTACGTATGTTGAAAAAATGAAGATATTAGACTATTTTATGATTGCAAATGGTAAAGAATGTGATTAAAGGCTCTTTTCCTATTTCAAAATTATTAGTTTTCGGGGGTAATAGCTATGTCTGTGGAAAAAATGAAGATATTAGACAATTTTATGATTGCACATGGTAAAAATGTGATTAAAAGCTCTTTCCCTATTTCAAAAGTTTTAGTTTTCGAGGGTAATAGCTACGTACGTTGAAAAAATGAAGATATTAGACTATTTTATGATTGCAAATGGTAAAGAATGTGATTAAAGGCTCTTTTCCTATGTCAAAAGTTTTAGTTTTCGAGGGTAATAGCTACGCATGTTGAAAAAATGAAGATACTAGACAATTTTATGATTGCAAATGGTAAAGAATGTGATTAAAGGCTCTTTTCCTATTTCAAAAGTTTTAGTTTTCGAGGGTAATAGCTACGTACGTTGAAAAATGAAGATATTAGACTTTTTTATGATTGCAAATGGTAAAGAATGTGATTAAAGGCTCTTTTCCTATTTCAAAAGTTTTTAGTTTTCGGGGGTAATAGCTACGTATGTTGAAAAAATGAAGATATTAGACAATTTTATGATTGCAAATGGTAAAGAATGTGATTAAAGGCTCTTTTCCTATGTCAAAAGTTTTAGTTTTCGAGTGTAATAGCTACGTATGTTGAAAAAATGAAGATATTAGACTATTTTATGATTGCAAATGGTAAAGAATGTGATTAAAGGCTCTTTTTCTATTTCAAAAGTTTTAGTTTTCGAGGGTAATAGCTACGTACGTTGAAAAATGAAGATATTAGACTATTTTATGATTGCAAATGGTAAAGAATGTGATTAAAGGCTCTTTTCCTATTTCAAAAGTCTTAGTTTTTGAGAGTAATAGCTACGTATGTTGAAAAAATGAAGACATTAGACTATTTTATGATTGCAAATGGTAAAGAATGTGATTAAAGGCTCTTTTCCTATATCAAAAGTTTTCGTTTTCGAGGGTAACAGCTATGTCTGTGGAAAAAATGAAGATATTAGACTATTTTATGATTGTACATGGTAAAGAATGTGATTAAAGGCTCTTTTCCTATTTCAAAAGTTTTAGTTTTAGAGGGTAATAGCTACGTATGTTGAAAAAATGAAGATATTAGACTATATTATGATTGCAAATGGTAAAGAATGTGATTAAAGGCTCTTTTCCAATGTCAAAAGTTTTAGTTTTCGAGGGTAATAGCTACGTATGTTGAAAAAAAGAAGATATTAGACTGTTTTATGATTGCACATGGTAAAGAATTTGATTAAAGGCTCTTTTCCTATTAAAAAGTTTTAGTTTTCGAGGGTAATAGCTATGTCTGTGGAAAAAATGAAGATATTAGACTATTTATGATTGTACATGGTAAAGAATGTGATTAAAGGCTCTTTTCCTATTTCAAAAGTTTTAGTTTTCGAGGGTAATAGCTACGTATGTTGAAAAAATGAAGATATTAGACTATTTTATGATTGAAAATGGTAAAGAATGTGATTAAAGGCTCTTTTCCTATGTCAAAAGTTTTAGTTTTCGAGGGTAATAGCTACGTATGTTGAAAAAATGAAGATATTAGACTGTTTTATGATTGCACATGGTAAAGAATTTGATTAAAGGCTCTTTTCCTATTCAAAAGTTTTAGTTTTCGAGGGTAATAGCTACGTATGTTGAAAAAATGAAGATATTAGACTATTTTATGTTTGCACATGGTAAAGAATGTGATTAAAGGCTCTTTTCATATTTCAAAAGTTTTAGTTTTCGAGGGTAATAGCTACGCATTTTGAAAAGATGAAGATATTAGACTATTTTATGATTGCAAATGGTAAAGAATGTGATTAAAGGCTCTTTTCCTATTTCAAAAGTCTTAGTTTTCGAGAGTAATAGCTATGTATGTTGAAAAAATGAAGATATTAGACTATTTTATGATTGCAAATGGTAAAGAATGTGATTAAAGGCTCTTTTCCTATTTCAAAAGTTTTAGTTTTCCAGGGTAATAGCTACGCATGTTGAAAAAATGAAGATAATAGACTATTTTATGATTGCACATGGTAAAGAATGTGATTAAAGGCTCTTTTCCTATTTCAAAAGTTTTAGTTTTCGAGGGTAATAGCTATGTCTGTGGAAAAAATGAAGATATTAGACTATTTTATGATTGTACATGGTAAAGAATGTGATTAAGGGCTCTTTCCTATTTCAAAAGTTTTAGTTTCCGAGGGTAATAGCTACGTATGTTGAAAAAATGAAGATATTAGACTATTTTATGATTACAAATGGTAAAGAATGTGATTAAAGGCTCTTTCCTATGTCAAAAGTTTTAGTTTTCGAGGGTAATAGCTACGTATGTTGAAAAAATGAAGATATTAGACTATTTTATGATTGCACATGGTAAAGAATTTGATTAAAGGCTCTTTTCCTATTCAAAAGTTTTAGTTTTCGTGGGTAATAGCTACGTATGTTGAAAAAATGAAGATATTAGACTATTTTATGTTTGCACATGGTAAAGAATGTGATTAAAGGCTCTTTTCCTATTTCAAAAGTTTTAGTTTTCGAGGGTAATAGCTACGCATTTTGAAAAGATGAAGATATTAGACTATTTTATGATTGCAAATGGTAAAGAATGTGATTAAAGGCTCTTTTCCTATTTCAAAAGTTTTAGTTTTCGAGGGTAATAGCTATGTCTGTGGAAAAAATGAAGATATTAGACAATTTTATGATTGCACATGGTAAAGAATGTGATTAAAGGCTCTTTTCCTATTTCAAAAGTTTTAGTTTTCGAGGGTAATAGCTACGTACGTTGAATAAATGAAGATATTAGACTATTTTATGATTGCAAATGGTAAAGAATGCGATTAAAGGCTCTTTTCCTATTTCAAAAGTTTTAGTTTTTGAGGGTAATAGCTACGCATGTTGAAAAAATGAAGATATTAGACTATTTTATGATTGCAAATGGTAAAGAATGTGATTAAAGGCTCTTTTCCTATTTCAAAAGTTTTAGTTTCGAGGGTAATAGCTATGTATGTGGAAAAAATGAAGATATTAGACTATTTTATGATTGTACATGGTAAAGAATGTGATTAAAGGCTCTTTTCCTATTTCAAAAGTTTTAGTTTTCGAGGGTAATAGCTATGTCTGTGGAAAAAATGAAGATATTAGACTATTTTATGATTGTACATGGTAAAGAATGTGATTAAAGGCTCTTTTCCTATTTCAAAAGTTTTAGTTTTCGAGGGTAATAGCTAAGTATGTTAAAAAAATGAAGATTTTAGACTATTTTATGATTGCAAATGGTAAAGAATGTGATTAAAGGCTCTTTTCCTATGTCAAAAGTTTTAGTTTTCGAGGGTAATAGCTACGTATGTTGAAAAAATGAAGATATTAGACTATTTTATGATTGCAAATGGTAAAGAATGTGATTAAAGGCTCTTTTCCTATGTCAAAAGTTTTAGTTTTCGAGGGTAATAGCTACGTATGTTGAAAAAATGAAGATATTAGACTATTTTATGATTGCACATGGTAAAGAATTTGATTAAAGGCTCTTTTCCTATTCAAAAGTTTTAGTTTTCGAGGGTAATAGCTAAGTATGTTGAAAAAAAGAAGATATTAGACTATTTTATGTTTGCACATGGTAAAGAATGTGATTAAAGGCTCTTTTCCTATTTCAAAAGTTTTATTTTTCGAGGGTAATAGCTACGTACGTTGAAAAAATGAAGATATTAGACTATTTTATGATTGCAAATGGTAAAGAATGTGATTAAAGGCTCTTTTCCTATGTCAAAAGTTTTAGTTTTCGAGGGTAATAGCTACGTATGTTGAAAAAATGAAGATATTAGACTATTTTATGATTACAAATGGTAAAGAATGTGATTAAAGGCTCTTTTCCTACTTCAAAAGTTTTAGTTTTCGAGAGTAATAGCTACATATGTTGAAAAAATGAAGATATTAGACTATTTTATGATTGCAAATGGTAAAGAATGTGATTAAAGGCTCTTTTCCTATGTCAAAAGTTTTAGTTTTCGAGGGTAATAGCTACGTATGTTGAAAAGATGAAGATATTAGACTATTTTATGATTGCACATGGTAAAGAATTTGATTAAAAGCTCTTTTCCTATTTCAAAAGTTTTAGTTTTCGAGAGTAATAGCTACATATGTTGAAAAAATGAAGATATTAGACTATTTTATGATTGCAAATGGTAAAGAATGTGATTAAAGGCTCTTTTCCTATGTCAAAAGTTTTAGTTTTCGAGGGTAATAGCTACGTATGTCGAAAAAATGAAGATATTAGACTGTTTTATGATTGCACATGGTAAAGAATGTGATTAAAGGCTCTTTTCATATTTCAAAAGTTTTAGTTTTCGAGGGTAATAGCTACGCATTTTGAAAAGATGAAGATATTAGACTATTTTATGATTGCAAATGGTAAAGAATGTGATTAAAGGCTCTTTTCCTATTTCAAAAGTCTTAGTTTTCGAGAGTAATAGCTATGTATGTTGAAAAAATGAAGATATTAGACTATTTTATGATTGCAAATGGTAAAGAATGTGATTAAAGGCTCTTTTCCTATTTCAAAAGTTTTAGTTTTCGAGGGTAATAGCTACGCATGTTGAAAAAATGAAGATAATAGACTATTTTATGATTGCACATGGTAAAGAATGTGATTAAAGGCTCTTTTCCTATTTCAAAAGTTTTAGTTTTCGAGGGTAATAGCTATGTCTGTGGAAAAAATGAAGATATTAGACTATTTTATGATTGTACATGGTAAAGAATGTGATTAAGGGCTCTTTTCCTATTTCAAAAGTTTTAGTTTCCGAGGGTAATAGCTACGTATGTTGAAAAAATGAAGATATTAGACTATTTTATGATTACAAATGGTAAAGAATGTGATTAAAGGCTCTTTTCCTATGTCAAAAGTTTTAGTTTTCGAGGGTAATAGCTACGTATGTTGGAAAAATGAAGATATTAGACTATTTTATGATTGCACATGGTAAAGAATTTGATTAAAGGCTCTTTTCCTATTCAAAAGTTTTAGTTTTCGTGGGTAATAGCTACGTATGTTGAAAAAATGAAGATATTAGACTATTTTATGTTTGCACATGGTAAAGAATGTGATTAAAGGCTCTTTTCCTATTTCAAAAGTTTTAGTTTTCGAGGGTAATAGCTACGCATTTTGAAAAGATGAAGATATTAGACTATTTTATGATTGCAAATGGTAAAGAATGTGATTAAAGGCTCTTTTCCTATTTCAAAAGTTTTAGTTTTCGAGGGTAATAGCTATGTCTGTGGAAAAAATGAAGATATTAGACAATTTTATGATTGCACATGGTAAAGAATGTGATTAAAGGCTCTTTTCCTATTTCAAAAGTTTTAGTTTTCGAGGGTAATAGCTACGTACGTTGAAAAAATGAAGATATTAGACTATTTTATGATTGCAAATGGTAAAGAATGCGATTAAAGGCTCTTTTCCTATTTCAAAAGTTTTAGTTTTTGAGGGTAATAGCTACGCATGTTGAAAAAATGAAGATATTAGACTATTTTATGATTGCAAATGGTAAAGAATGTGATTAAAGGCTCTTTTCCTATTTCAAAAGTTTTAGTTTTCGAGGGTAATAGCTATGTATGTGGAAAAAATGAAGATATTAGACTATTTTATGATTGTACATGGTAAAGAATGTGATTAAAGGCTCTTTTCCTATTTCAAAAGTTTTAGTTTTCGAGGGTAATAGCTATGTCTGTGGAAAAAATGAAGATATTAGACTATTTTATGATTGTACATGGTAAAGAATGTGATTAAAGGCTCTTTTCCTATTTCAAAAGTTTTAGTTTTCGAGGGTAATAGCTAAGTATGTTAAAAAAATGAAGATATTAGACTATTTTATGATTGCAAATGGTAAAGAATGTGATTAAAGGCTCTTTTCCTATGTCAAAAGTTTTAGTTTTCGAGGGTAATAGCTACGTATGTTGAAAAAATGAAGATATTAGACTATTTTATGATTGCAAATGGTAAAGAATGTGATTAAAGGCTCTTTTCCTATGTCAAAAGTTTTAGTTTTCGAGGGTAATAGCTACGTATGTTGAAAAAATGAAGATATTAGACTATTTTATGATTGCACATGGTAAAGAATTTGATTAAAGGCTCTTTTCCTATTCAAAAGTTTTAGTTTTCGAGGGTAATAGCTAAGTATGTTGAAAAAAAGAAGATATTAGACTATTTTATGTTTGCACATGGTAAAGAATGTGATTAAAGGCTCTTTTCCTATTTCAAAAGTTTTATTTTTCGAGGGTAATAGCTACGTACGTTGAAAAAATGAAGATATTAGACTATTTTATGATTGCAAATGGTAAAGAATGTGATTAAAGGCTCTTTTCCTATGTCAAAAGTTTTAGTTTTCGAGGGTAATAGCTACGTATGTTGAAAAAATGAAGATATTAGACTATTTTATGATTACAAATGGTAAAGAATGTGATTAAAGGCTCTTTTCCTACTTCAAAAGTTTTAGTTTTCGAGAGTAATAGCTACATATGTTGAAAAAATGAAGATATTAGACTATTTTATGATTGCAAATGGTAAAGAATGTGATTAAAGGCTCTTTTCCTATGTCAAAAGTTTTAGTTTTCGAGGGTAATAGCTACGTATGTTGAAAAGATGAAGATATTAGACTATTTTATGATTGCACATGGTAAAGAATTTGATTAAAAGCTCTTTTCCTATTTCAAAAGTTTTAGTTTTCGAGAGTAATAGCTACATATGTTGAAAAAATGAAGATATTAGACTATTTTATGATTGCAAATGGTAAAGAATGTGATTAAAGGCTCTTTTCCTATGTCAAAAGTTTTAGTTTTCGAGGGTAATAGCTACGTATGTCGAAAAGATGAAGATATTAGGCTATTTTATGATTGCACATGGTAAAGAATTGATTAAAGGCTCTTTTCCTATTTCAAAAGTTTTAGTTTTCGAGGGTAATAGCTATGTCTGTGGAAAAAATGAAGATATTAGACTATTTTATGATTGTACATGGTAAAGAATGTGATTAAAGGCTCTTTTCCTATTTCAAAAGTTTTTGTTTTCGAGGGTAATAGCTAAGTATGTTAAAAAAATGAAGATATTAGACTATTTTATGATTGCAAATGGTAAAGAATGTGATTAAAGGCTCTTTTCCTATGTCAAAAGTTTTAGTTTTCGAGGGTAATAGCTACGTATGTTGAAAAAATGAAGATATTAGACTATTTTATGATTGCAAATGGTAAAGAATGTGATTAAAGGCTCTTTTCCTATGTCAAAAGTTTTAGTTTTCGAGGGTAATAGCTACGTATGTTGAAAAAATGAAGATATTAGACTATTTTATGATTGCACATGGTAAAGAATTTGATTAAAGGCTCTTGTCCTATTCAAAAGTTTTAGTTTTCGAGGGTAATAGCTACGTATGTTGAAAAAAAGAAGATATTAGACTATTTTATGATTGCAAATGGTAAAGAATGTGATTAAAGGCTCTTTTCCTATGTCAAAAGTTTTAGTTTTCGAGGGTAATAGCTACGTATGTTGAAAAAATTAAGATATTAGACTATTTTATGATTGCAAATGGTAAAGAATGTGATTAAAGGCTCTTTTCCTATTTCAAAAGTTTTAGTTTTCGAGGGTAATAGCTATGTCTGTGGAAAAAATGAAGATATTAGACTATTTTATGATTGTACATGGTAAAGAATGTGATTAAAGGCTCTTTTCCTATTTCAAAAGTTTTAGTTTTCGAGGGTAATAGCTAAGTATGTTAAAAAAATGAAGATATTAGACTATTTTATGATTGCAAATGGTAAAGAATGTGATTAAAGGCTCTTTTCCTATGTCAAAAGTTTTAGTTTTCGAGGGTAATAGCTACGTATGTTGAAAAAATGAAGATATTAGACTATTTTATGATTGCAAATGGTAAAGAATGTGATTAAAGGCTCTTTTCCTATGTCAAAAGTTTTAGTTTTCGAGGGTAATAGCTACGTATGTTGAAAAAATGAAGATATTAGACTATTTTATGATTGCACATGGTAAAGAATTTGATTAAAGGCTCTTTTCCTATTCAAAAGTTTTAGTTTTCGAGGGTAATAGCTAAGTATGTTGAAAAAAAGAAGATATTAGACTATTTTATGTTTGCACATGGTAAAGAATGTGATTAAAGGCTCTTTTCCTATTTCAAAAGTTTTATTTTTCGAGGGTAATAGCTACGTACGTTGAAAAAATGAAGATATTAGACTATTTTATGATTGCAAATGGTAAAGAATGTGATTAAAGGCTCTTTTCCTATGTCAAAAGTTTTAGTTTTCGAGGGTAATAGCTACGTATGTTGAAAAAATGAAGATATTAGACTATTTTATGACTACAAATGGTAAAGAATGTGATTAAAGGCTCTTTTCCTACTTCAAAAGTTTTAGTTTTCGAGAGTAATAGCTACATATGTTGAAAAAATGAAGATATTAGACTATTTTATGATTGCAAATGGTAAAGAATGTGATTAAAGGCTCTTTTCCTATGTCAAAAGTTTTAGTTTTCGAGGGTAATAGCTACGTATGTTGAAAAGATGAAGATATTAGACTATTTTATGATTGCACATGGTAAAGAATTTGATTAAAAGCTCTTTTCCTATTTCAAAAGTTTTAGTTTTCGAGAGTAATAGCTACATATGTTGAAAAAATGAAGATATTAGACTATTTTATGATTGCAAATGGTAAAGAATGTGATTAAAGGCTCTTTCCTATGTCAAAAGTTTTAGTTTTCGAGGGTAATAGCTACGTATGTCGAAAAGATGAAGATATTAGGCTATTTTATGATTGCACATGGTAAAGAATTTGATTAAAGGCTCTTTTCCTATTTCAAAAGTTTTAGTTTTCGAGGGTAATAGCTATGTCTGTGGAAAAAATGAAGATATTAGACTATTTTATGATTGTACATGGTAAAGAATGTGATTAAAGGCTCTTTTCCTATTTCAAAAGTTTTTGTTTTCGAGGGTAATAGCTAAGTATGTTAAAAAAATGAAGATATTAGACTATTTTATGATTGCAAATGGTAAAGAATGTGATTAAAGGCTCTTTTCCTATGTCAAAAGTTTTAGTTTTCGAGGGTAATAGCTACGTATGTTGAAAAAATGAAGATATTAGACTATTTTATGATTGCAAATGGTAAAGAATGTGATTAAAGGCTCTTTTCCTATGTCAAAAGTTTTAGTTTTCGAGGGTAATAGCTACGTATGTTGAAAAAATGAAGATATTAGACTATTTTATGATTGCACATGGTAAAGAATTTGATTAAAGGCTCTTGTCCTATTCAAAAGTTTTAGTTTTCGAGGGTAATAGCTACGTATGTTGAAAAAAAGAAGATATTAGACTATTTTATGTTTGCACATGGTAAAGAATGTGATTAAAGGCTCTTTTCTTATTTCAAAAGTTTTAGTTTTCGAGGGTAATAGCTACGTATGTTGAAAAAATGATGATATTAGACTATTTTATGATTGCAAATGGTAACGAATGTGATTAAAGGCTCTTTTCCTATGTCAAAAGTTTTAGTTTTCGAGTGTAATAGCTACGTTTGTTGAAAAAATGAAGATATTAGACTATTTTATGATTGCAAATGTTAAAGAATGTGATTAAAGGCTCTTTTCCTATTTCAAAAGTTTTAGTTTTCGAGGGTAATAGCTATGTCT
>NW_027064954.1:0-23829 GCF_032884065.1 Artemia franciscana
GATAAAATAGTCTAATATCTTCATTTTTTCAACATACGTAGCTATTACCCTCGAAAACTAAAGCTTTTGAAATAGGAAAAGAGCCTTTAATCACATTCTTTACCATGTGCAATCATAAAATTGTCTAATATCTTCATTTTTTCAACATACGTAGCTATTACCCTCGAAAACTAAAACTTTTGAAATAGGAAAAGAGCCTTTAATCATATTCTTTACCATTTGCAATCATAAAATTGTCTAATATCTTCATTTTTTCCACAGACAAAGCTATTACCCTCGAAAACTAAAACTTTTGAAATAGGAAAAGAGCCTTTAATCACATTCTTTACCATTTGCAATCATAAAATAGTCTAATATCTTCATTTTTTCAACATACGTAGCTATTACCCTCGAAAACTAGAACTTTTGAAATGGGAAAAGAGCCTTTAATCACATTTTTTTACCATTTGCAATCATAAAATAGTCTAATATCTTCATTTTTTCAACATACCTAGCTATTAACCTCGAAAACTAAAACTTTTGACATAGGAAAAGAGCCTCTATTCACATTCTTTACCATTTGCAATCATAAAATAGTCTAATATCTTCATTTTTTCAACATACGTAGCTTTTACCCTCGAAAACTAAAACTTTTGAAATAGGAAAAGAGCCTTTAATCACATTCTTTACCATGTGCAATCATAAAATAGTCTAATATCTTCATTTTTTCAACATACGTAGCTATTACCCTCGAAAACTAAAACTTTTGAAATAGGAAAAGAGCCTTTAATCACATTCTTTACCATTTGCAATCATAAAATAGTCTAATATCTTCATTTTTTCAACATACGTAGCTATTACCCTCGAAAACTAAAACTTTTGAAATAGGAAAAGAGCCTTTAATCACATTCTTTACCTTTTGTAATCATAAAATAGTCTAATATCTTCATTTTTTCAACATAGGTAGCTATTACCCTCGGAAACTAAAACTTTTGAAATAGGAAAAGAGCCTTTAATCACATTCTTTACCATTTGCATTCATAAAATAGTCTAATATCTTCGTTTTTTCAACATACGTAGCTATTACCCTCGAAAACTAAAACTTTTGAAATAAGAAAATAGCCTTTATTCACATTCTTTACCATGTGCAATCATAAAATTGTCTAATATCTTCATTTTTTCAACATACGTAGCTATTACCCTCGAAAACTAAAACTTTTGAAATAGGAAAAGAGCCTTTAATCACATTCTTTACCATTTGCAATGATAAAATAGTCTAATATCTTCATTTTTTCAACATACGTAGCTATTACCCTCGAAAACTAAAGCTTTTGAAATAGGAAAAGAGCCTTTAATCACATTCTTTACCATGTGCAATCATAAAATTGTCTAATATCTTCATTTTTTCAACATACGTAGCTATTACCCTCGAAAACTAAAACTTTTGAAATAGGAAAAGAGCCTTTAATCATATTCTTTACCATTTGCAATCATAAAATTGTCTAATATCTTCATTTTTTCCACAGACAAAGCTATTACCCTCGAAAACTAAAACTTTTGAAATAGGAAAAGAGCCTTTAATCACATTCTTTACCATTTGCAATCATAAAATAGTCTAATATCTTCATTTTTTCAACATACGTAGCTATTACCCTCGAAAACTAAAACTTTTGAAATAGGAAAAGAGCCTTTAATCACATTCTTTACCATTTGCAATCATAAAATAGTCTAATATCTTCATTTTTTCAACATACGTAGCTATTAACCTCGAAAACTAAAACTTTTGACATAGGAAAAGAGCCTCTATTCACATTCTTTACCATTTGTAATCATAAAATAGTCTAATATCTTCATTTTTTCAACATACGTAGCTATTACCCTCGAAAACTAAAACTTTTGAAATAGGAAAAGAGCCTTTAATCACATTCTTTACCATGTGCAATCATAAAATAGTCTAATATCTTCATTTTTTCAACATACGTAGCTATTACCCTCGAAAACTAAAACTTTTGAAATAGGAAAAGAGCCTTTAATCACATTCTTTACCATTTGCAATCATAAAATAGTCTAATATCTTCATTTTTTCAACATACGTAGCTATTACCCTCGAAAACTAAAACTTTTGAAATAGGAAAAGAGCCTTTAATCACATTCTTTACCATGTGCAATCATAAAATTGTCTAATATCTTTATTTTTTCCACAGACATAGCTATTACCCTCGAAAACTAAAACTTTTGAAATAGGAAAAGAGCCTTTAATCACATTCTTTACCTTTTGTAATCATAAAATAGTCTAATATCTTCATTTTTTCAACATACGTAGCTCTTACCCTCGAAAACTAAAACTTTTGAAATAGGAAAAGAGCCTTTAATCACATTCTTTACCATGTGCAATCATAAAATTGTCTAATATCTTCATTTTTTTCAACATACGTAGCTATTACCCTCGAAAACTAAAACTTTTGAAAAAGGAAAAGAGCCTTTAATCACATTCTTTACCATTTGCAATCATAAAATAGTCTAATATCTTCATTTTTTCAACATACGTAGCTATTACCCTCGAAAACTAAAACTTTTGAAATAGGAAAAGAGCCTTTAATCACATTCTTTACCATGTGCAATCATAAAATAGTCTAATATCTTAATTTTTTCCACAAACCTAGCTATTACCCTCGAAAACTAAAACTTTTGAAATAGGAAAAGAGCCTTTAATCACATTCTTTACCATTTGCAATCATAAAATAGTCTAATATCTTCATTTTTTCAACATGCGTAGCTATTACCCTCGAAAACTAAAACTTTTGAAATAGGAAAAGAGCCTTTAATCACATTCTTTACCATATGCAATCATAAAATAGTCTAATATCTTCATTTTTTCAACATACGTAGCTATTACCCTCGAAAACTAAAACTTTTGAAATAGGAAAAGAGCCTTTAATCACATTCTTTACCATGTGCAATCATAAAATAGTCTAATATCTTCATTTTTTCCACAAACCTAGCTATTACCCTCGAAAACTAAAACTTTTGAAATAGGAAAAGAGCCTTTAATCACATTCTTTACCATTTGCAATCATAAAATAGTCTAATATCTTCATTTTTTCAACATACGTAGCTATTACCCTCGAAAACTAAAACTTTTGAAAAAGGAAAAGAGCCTTTAATCACATTCTTTACCATTTGCAATCATAAAATAGTCTAATATCTTCATTTTTTCAACATACGTAGCTATTACCCTCGAAAACTAAAACTTTTGAAATAGGAAAAGAGCCTTTAATCACATTCTTTACCATGTGCAATCATAAAATTGTCTAATATCTTCATTTTTTCCACAGAACCTAGCTATTACCCTCGTAAACTAAAACTTTTGAAATAGGAAAAGAGCCTTTAATCACATTCTTTACCATTTGCAATCATAAAATAGTCTAATATCTTCATTTTTTCAACATACGTAGCTATTACCCTCGAAAACTAAAACTTTTGAAATAGGAAAAGAGCCTTTAATCACATTCTTTACCATGTGCAATCATAAAATTGTCTAATATCTTCATTTTTTCAACATACGTAGCTATTACCCTCGAAAACTAAAACTTTTGAAATAGGAAAAGAGCCTTTAATCACATTCTTTACCATGTGCAATCATAAAATAGTCTAATATCTTCATTTTTTCAACATACGTAGCTATTACCCTCGAAAACTAAAACTTTTGAAAAAGGAAAAGAGCCTTTAATCACATTCTTTACCATTTGCAATCATAAAATAGTCTAATATCTTCATTTTTTCAACATACGTAGCTATTACCCTCGAAAACTAAAACTTTTGAAATAGGAAAAGAGCCTTTAATCACATTCTTTACCATGTGCAATCATAAAATAGTCTAATATCTTCATTTTTTCCACATACGTAGCTATTACCCTCGAAAACTAAAACTTTTGAAATAGGAAAAGAGCCTTTAATCACATTCTTTACCATTTGCAATCATAAAATAGTCTAATATCTTCATTTTTTCAACATACGTAGCTATTACCCTCGAAAACTAAAACTTTTGAAATAGGAAAAGAGCCTTTAATCACATTCTTTACCATGTGCAATCATAAAATTGTCTAATATCTTCATTTTTTCCACAGACAAAGCTATTACCCTCGAAAACTAAAACTTTTGAAATAGGAAAAGAGCCTTTAATCACATTCTTTACCATTTGCAATCATAAAATAGTCTAATATCTTCATTTTTTCAACATACGTAGCTATTACCCTCGAAAACTAAAACTTTTGACATAGGAAAAGAGCCTTTAATCACATTCTTTACCATTTGCAATCATAAAATAGTCTAATATCTTCATTTTTTCAACATACGTAGCTATTACCCTCGAAAACTAAAACTTTTGAAATAGGAAAAGAGCCTTTAATCACATTCTTTACCATGTGCAATCATAAAATAGTCTAATATCTTCATTTTTTCAACATACGTAGCTATTACCCTCGAAAACTAAAACTTTTGAAATAGGAAAAGAGCCTTTAATCACATTCTTTACCATTTGCAATCATAAAATAGTCTAATATCTTCATTTTTTCAACATACGTAGCTATTACCCTCGAAAACTAAAACTTTTGAAATAGGAAAAGAGCCTTTAATCACATTCTTTACCATTTGCAATCATAAAATAGTCTAATATCTTCATTTTTTCAACATACGTAGCTATTACCCTCGAAAACTAAAACTTTTGAATAGGAAAAGAGCCTTTAATCACGTTCTTTACCATTTGCAATCATAAAATAGTCTAATATCTTCATTTTTACAACATACGTAGCTATTACCCTCGAAAACTAAAACTTTTGAAATAGGAAAAGAGCCTTTAATCACATTCTTTACCATTTGCAATCATAAAATTGTCTAATATCTTCATTTTTTCAACATACGTAGCTTATTACCCTCGAAAACTAAAACTTTTGAAATAGGAAAAGAGCCTTTAATCACATTCTTTACCATTTGCAATCATAAAATTGTCTAATATCTTCATTTTTTCCACATACGTAGCTATTACCCTCGAAAACTAAAACTTTTGAAATAGGAAAAGAGCCTTTAATCACATTCTTTACCATTTGCAATCATAAAATAGTCTAATATCTTCATTTTTTCAACATACGTAGCTATTACCCTCGAAAACTAAAACTTTTGAAATAGGAAAAGAGCCTTTAATCACATTCTTTACCATTTGCAATCATAAAATAGTCTAATATCTTCATTTTTTCAACATAAGTAGCTATTACCCTCGAAAACTAAAACTTTTGAAATAGGAAAAGAGCCTTTAATCACATTCTTTACCATTTGCAATCATAAAATAGTCTAATATCTTCATTTTTTCAACATACGTAGCTATTACCCTCGAAAACTAAAACTTTTGAAATAGGAAAAGAGCCTTTAATCACATTCTTTACCATTTGCAATCATAAAATAGTCTAATATCTTCATTTTTTCAACATACGTAGCTATTACCCTCGAAAACTAAAACTTTTGAAATAGGAAAAGAGCCTTTAATCACATTCTTTACCATGTGCAATCATAAAATAGTCTAATATCTTCATTTTTTCAACATACGTAGCTATTACCCTCGAAAACTAAAACTTTTGAAATAGGAAAAGAGCCTTTAATCACATTCTTTACCATTTGCAATCATAAAATAGTCTAATATCTTCATTTTTTCAACATACGTAGCTATTACCCTCGAAAACTAAAACTTTTGAAATAGGAAAAGAAGCCTTTAATCACATTCTTTACCATTTGCAATCATAAAATAGTCTAATATCTTCATTTTTTCAACATACGTAGCTATTACCCTCGAAAACTAAAACTTTTGAAATAGGAAAAGAGCCTCTTAATCACATTCTTTACCATTTGCAATCATAAAATAGTCTAATATCTTCATTTTTTCAACATACGTAGCTATTACCCTCGAAAACTAAACTTTTGAAATAGGAAAAGAGCCTTTAATCACATTCTTTACATGTGCAATCATAAAATAGTCTAATATCTTCATTTTTTTAACATACGTAGCTATTACCCTCGAAAACTAAAACTTTTGAAATAGGAAAAGAGCCTTTAATCACATTCTTTACCATGTGCAATCATAAAATTGTCTAATATCTTCATTTTTTCAACATACGTAGCTATTACCCTCGAAAACTAAAACTTTTGACATAGGAAAAGAGCCTTTAATCACATTCTTTACCATGTGCAATCATAAAATAGTCTAATATCTTCATTTTTTCAACATACGTAGCTATTACCCTCGAAAACTAAAACTTTTGAAATAGGAAAAGAGCCTTTAATCACATTCTTTACCATTTTGCAATCATAAAATAGTCTAATATCTTCATTTTTTCAACATACGTAGCTATTAACCCTCGAAAACTAAAACTTTTGAAATAGGAAAAGAGCCTTTAATCACATTCTTTACCATTTGCAATCATAAAATAGTCTAATATCTTCATTTTTTCAACATACGTAGCTATTACCCTCGAAAACTAAAACTTTTGAAATAGGAAAAGAGCCTTTAATCACATTCTTTACCATGTGCAATCATAAAATTGTCTAATATCTTCATTTTTTCAACATACGTAGCTATTACCCTCGAAAACTAAAACTTTTGAAATAGGAAAAGAGCCTTTAATCACATTCTTTACCATTTGCAATCATAAAATAGTCTAATATCTTCATTTTTTCAACATACGTAGCTATTACCCTCGAAAACTAAAACTTTTGAAATAGGAAAAGAGCCTTTAATCACATTCTTTACCATTTGCAATCATAAAATAGTCTAATATCTTCATTTTTTCAACATACGTAGCTATTACCCTCGAAAACTAAAACTTTTGAAATAGGAAAAGAGCCTTTAATCACATTCTTTACCATTTGCAATCATAAAATAGTCTAATATCTTCATTTTTTCAACATACGTAGCTATTACCCTCGAAAACTAAAACTTTTGACATAGGAAAAGAGCCTTTAATCACATTCTTTACCATTTGCAATCATAAAATAGTCTAATATCTTCATTTTTTCAACATACGTAGCTATTACCCTCGAAAACTAAAACTTTGAAATAGGAAAAGAGCCTTTAATCAAATTCTTTACCATGTGCAATCATAAAATTGTCTAATATCTTCATTTTTTCAACATACGTAGCTATTACCCTCGAAAACTAAAACTTTTGAAATAGGAAAAAGAGCCTTTAATCACATTCTTTACCATTTGCAATCATAAAATTGTCTAATATCTTCATTTTTTCAACATACGTAGCTATTACCCTCGAAAACTAAAACTTTTGAAATAGGAAAAGAGCCTTTAATCACATTCTTTACCATGTGCAATCATAAAATAGTCTAATATCTTCATTTTTTCAACATACGTAGCTATTACCCTCGAAAACTAAAACTTTTGAAATAGGAAAAGAGCCTTTAATCACATTCTTTACCATTTGCAATCATAAAATAGTCTAATATCTTCATTTTTTCAACATAAGTAGCTATTACCCTCGAAAACTAAAACTTTTGAAATAGGAAAAGAGCCTTTAATCACATTCTTTACCATGTGCAATCATAAAATAGTCTAATATCTTCATTTTTTCAACATACGTAGCTATTACCCTCGAAAACTAAAACTTTTGAAATAGGAAAAGAGCCTTTAATCACATTCTTTACCATTTGCAATCATAAAATAGTCTAATATCTTCATTTTTTCAACATACGTAGCTATTACCCTCGAAAACTAAAACTTTTGAAATAGGAAAAGAGCCTTTAATCACATTCTTTACCATATGCAATCATAAAATAGTCTAATATCTTCATTTTTTCAACATACGTAGCTATTACCCTCGAAAACTAAAACTTTTGAAATAGGAAAAGAGCCTTTAATCACATTCTTTACCATTTTGCAATCATAAAATAGTCTAATATCTTCATTTTTTCAACATATGTAGCTATTACCCTCGAAAACTAAAACTTTTGAAATAGGAAAAGAGCCTTTAATCACATTCTTTACCATGTGCAATCATAAAATTGTCTAATATCTTCATTTTTTCAACAGACATAGCTATTACCCTCGGAAACTAAAACTTTTGAATAGGAAAAGAGCCTTTAATCACATTCTTTACCATTTTGCAATCATAAAATAGTCTAATATCTTCATTTTTTCAACATACGTAGCTATTACCCTCGAAAACTAAAACTTTTGAAATAGGAAAAGAGCCTTTAATCACATTCTTTACCATTTGCAATCATAAAATAGTCTAATATCTTCATTTTTTCAACATACGTAGCTATTACCCTCGAAAACTAAAACTTTTGAAATAGGAAAAGAGCCTTTAATCACATTCTTTACCATGTGCAATCATAAAATTGTCTAATATCTTCATTTTTTCAACATACCTAGCTATTACCCTCGAAAACTAAAACTTTTGAAATAGGAAAAGAGCCTTTAATCACATTCTTTACCATTTGCAATCATAAAATAGTCTAATATCTTCATTTTTTCAACATACGTAGCTATTACCCTCGAAAACTAAAACTTTTGAAATAGGAAAAGAGCCTTTAATCACATTCTTTACCATGTGCAATCATAAAATAGTCTAATATCTTCATTTTTTCAACATACGTAGCTATTACCCTCGAAAACTAAAACTTTTGACATAGGAAAAGAGCCTTTAATCACATTCTTTACCATGTGCAATCATAAAATAGTCTAATATCTTCATTTTTTCAACATACGTAGCTATTACCCTCGAAAACTAAAACTTTTGACATAGGAAAAGAGCCTTTAATCACATTCTTTACCATTTGCAATCATAAAATAGTCTAATATCTTCATTTTTTCAACATACGTAGCTATTACCCTCGAAAACTAAAACTTTTGAAATAGGAAAAGAGCCTTTAATCACATTCTTTACCATGTGCAATCATAAAATAGTCTAATATCTTCATTTTTTCAACATACGTAGCTATTACCCTCGAAAACTAAAACTTTTGAAATAGGAAAAGAGCCTTTAATCACATTCTTTACCATTGCAATCATAAAATAGTCTAATATCTTCATTTTTTCAACATACGTAGCTATTACCCTCGAAAACTAAAACTTTTGAAATAGGAAAAGAGCCTTTAATCACAATTCTTTACCATTTGCAATCATAAAATAGTCTAATATCTTCATTTTTTCAACATACGTAGCTATTACCCTCGAAAACTAAAACTTTTGAAATAGGAAAAGAGCCTTTAATCACATTCTTTACCATTTGCAATCATAAAATAGTCTAATATCTTCATTTTTTCAACATACGTAGCTATTACCCTCGAAAACTAAAACTTTTGAAATAGGAAAAGAGCCTTTAATCACATTCTTTACCATTTGCAATCATAAAATAGTCTAATATCTTCATTTTTTCAACATACCTAGCTATTACCCTCGAAAACTAAAACTTTTGACATAGGAAAAGAGCCTTTAATCACATTCTTTACCATGTGCAATCATAAAATAGTCTAATATCTTCATTTTTTTCCACAGACAAAGCTATTACCCTCGAAAACTAAAACTTTTGAAATAGGAAAAGAGCCTTTAATCACATTCTTTACCATTTGCAATCATAAAATAGTCTAATATCTTCATTTTTTCAACATACGTAGCTATTACCTCGAAAACTAAAACTTTTGAAATAGGAAAAGAGCCTTTAATCACATTCTTTACCATTTGCAATCATAAAATAGTCTAATATCTTCATTTTTTCAACACACGTAGCTATTACCCTCGAAAACTAAAACTTTTGAAATAGGAAAAGAGCCTTTAATCACATTCTTTACCATGTGCAATCATAAAATAGTCTAATATCTTCATTTTTTCAACATACGTAGCTATTACCCTCGAAAACTAAACTTTTGAAATAGGAAAAGAGCCTTTAATCACATTCTTTACCATGTGCAATCATAAAATAGTCTAATATCTTCATTTTTTCAACATACGTAGCTATTACCCTCGAAAACTAAAACTTTTGAAATAGGAAAAGAGCCTTTAATCACATTCTTTACCATTTTGCAATCATAAAATAGTCTAATATCTTCATTTTTTCCACATACGTAGCTATTACCCTCGAAAACTAAAACTTTTGAAATAGGAAAAGAGCCTTTAATCACATTCTTTACCATTTGCAATCATAAAATAGTCTAATATCTTCATTTTTTCAACATACGTAGCTATTACCCTCGAAAACTAAAACTTTTGACAATAGGAAAAGAGCCTTTAATTACATTCTTTACCATTTGCAATCATAAAATAGTCTAATATCTTCATTTTTTCAACACACGTAGCTATTACCCTCGAAAACTAAAACTTTTGAAATAGGAAAAGAGCCTTTAATCACATTCTTTACCATGTGCAATCATAAAATAGTCTAATATCTTCATTTTTTCAACATACGTAGCTATTACCCTCGAAAACTAAACTTTTGAAATAGGAAAAGAGCCTTTAATCACATTCTTTACCATGTTGCAATCATAAAATAGTCTAATATCTTCATTTTTTCAACATATGTAGCTATTACCCTCGAAAACTAAAACTTTTGAAATAGGAAAAGAGCCTTTAATCACATTCTTTACCATGTGCAATCATAAAATTGTCTAATATCTTCATTTTTTCAACATACGTAGCTATTACCCTCGAAAACTAAAACTTTTGAAATAGGAAAAGAGCCTTTAATCACATTCTTTACCATGTGCAATCATAAAATAGTCTAATATCTTCATTTTTTCAACATACGTAGCTATTACCCTCGAAAACTAAAACTTTTGAAATAGGAAAAGAGCCTTTAATCACATTCTTTACCATTTGCAATCATAAAATAGTCTAATATCTTCATTTTTTCAACATACGTAGCTATTACCCTCGAAAACTAAAACTTTTGAAATAGGAAAAGAGCCTTTAATCACATTCTTTACCATTTGCAATCATAAAATAGTCTAATATCTTCATTTTTTCAACATACGTAGCTATTACCCTCGAAAACTAAAACTTTTGAAATAGGAAAAGAGCCTTTAATCACATTCTTTACCATGTGCAATCATAAAATAGTCTAATATCTTCATTTTTTCAACATACGTAGCTATTACCCTCGAAAACTAAAACTTTTGAAATAGGAAAAGAGCCTTTAATCACATTCTTTACCATTTACAATCATAAAATAGTCTAATATCTTCATTTTTTCAACATACGTAGCTATTACCCTCGAAAACTAAAACTTTTGAAATAGGAAAAGAGCCTTTAATCACATTCTTTACCATGTCAATCATAAAATAGTCTAATATCTTCATTTTTTCAACATACGTAGCTATTACCCTCGAAAACTAAAACTTTTGAAATAGGAAAAGAGCCTTTAATCACATTCTTTACCATGTGCAATCATAAAATTGTCTAATATCTTCATTTTTTCAACATACGTAGCTATTACCCTCGAAAACTAAAACTTTTGAAATAGGAAAAGAGCCTTTAATCACACCTTCAAAGAGAAATTAAAGACTGACAATCAAAATATCAATACGAACATTCACAACTACAAAAGCACAAAGATATTATGACGACCGAAAGGATAAAGACTTTTGACCATAGGACAAAGAGACCATAAAATAGTCTAATGCAATCATAAAATAGTCTAATATCTTCATTTTTTCAACATACGTAGCTATTACCCTCGAAAACTAAAACTTTTGACATAGGAAAAGAGCCTTTAATCACATTCTTTACCATTTGCAATCATAAAATTGTCTAATATCTTCATTTTTTCAACATACGTAGCTATTACCCTCGAAAACTAAAACTTTTGAAATAGGAAAAGAGCCTTTAATCACATTCTTTACCATTTGCAATCATAAAATAGTCTAATATCTTCATTTTTTCAACATACGTAGCTATTACCCTCGAAAACTAAAACTTTTGAAATAGGAAAAGAGCCTTTAATCACATTCTTTACCATGTGCAATCATAAAATAGTCTAATATCTTCATTTTTTCAACATACGTAGCTATTACCCTCGAAAACTAAAACTTTTGAAATAGGAAAAGAGCCTTTAATCACATTCTTTACCATGTGCAATCATAAAATAGTCTAATATCTTCATTTTTTCAACATACGTAGCTATTACCCTCGAAAACTAAAACTTTTGAAATAGAAAAGAGCCTTTAATCACATTCTTTACCATTTGCAATCATAAAATAGTCTAATATCTTCATTTTTTCAACATACGTAGCTATTACCCTCGAAAACTAAAACTTTTGAAATAGGAAAAGAGCCTTTAATCACATTCTTTACCATTTACAATCATAAAATAGTCTAATATCTTCATTTTTTCAACATACGTAGCTATTACCCTCGAAAACTAAAACTTTTGAAATAGGAAAAGAGCCTTTAATCACATTCTTTACCATTTGCAATCATAAAATAGTCTAATATCTTCATTTTTTCCACAGACAAAGCTATTACCCTCGAAAACTAAAACTTTTGAAATAGGAAAAGAGCCTTTAATCACATTCTTTACCATTGCAATCATAAAATAGTCTAATATCTTCATTTTTTCAACATACGTAGCTATTACCCTCGAAAACTAAAACTTTTGAAATAGGAAAAGAGCCTTTAATCACATTCTTTACCATTTGCAATCATAAAATAGTCTAATATCTTCATTTTTTCAACATACGTAGCTATTACCCTCGAAAACTAAAACTTTTGAAATAGGAAAAGAGCCTTTAATCACATTCTTTACCATTTACAATCATAAAATAGTCTAATATCTTCATTTTTTCAACATACGTAGCTATTACCCTCGAAAACTAAAACTTTTGAACTAGGAAAAGAGCCTTTAATCACATTCTTTACCATGTGCAATCATAAAATAGTCTAATATCTTCATTTTTTCCACAGACTAGCTATTACCCTCGAAAACTAAAACTTTTGAAATAGGAAAAGAGCCTTTAATCACATTCTTTACCATTTGCAATCATAAAATAGTCTAATATCTTCATTTTTTCAACATACGTAGCTATTACCCTCGAAAACTAAAACTTTTGAAATAGGAAAAGAGCCTTTAATCACATTCTTTACCATGTTGCAATCATAAAATAGTCTAATATCTTCATTTTTTCAACATACGTAGCTATTACCCTCGAAAACTAAAACTTTTGAATAGGAAAAGAGCCTTTAATCACATTCTTTACCATTTGCAATCATAAAATAGTCTAATATCTTCATTTTTTCAACATACGTAGCTATTACCCTCGAAAACTAAAACTTTTGAATAGGAAAAGAGCCTTTAATCACATTCTTTACCATGTGCAATCATAAAATAGTCTAATATCTTCATTTTTTCAACATACGTAGCTATTACCCTCGAAAACTAAAACTTTTGAAATAGGAAAAGAGCCTTTAATCACATTCTTTACCATTTGCAATCATAAAATAGTCTAATATCTTCATTTTTTCAACATACGTAGCTATTACCCTCGAAAACTAAAACTTTTGAATAGGAAAAGAGCCTTTAATCACATTCTTTACCATTTGCAATCATAAAATAGTCTAATATCTTCATTTTTTCAACATACGTAGCTATTACCCTCGAAAACTAAAACTTTTGACATAGGAAAAGAGCCTTTAATCACATTCTTTACCATTTGCAATCATAAAATAGTCTAATATCTTCATTTTTTCAACATACGTAGCTATTACCCTCGAAAACTAAAACTTTTGAAATAGGAAAAGAGCCTTTAATCACATTCTTTACCATGTGCAATCATAAAATAGTCTAATATCTTCATTTTTTCACATACGTAGCTATTACCCTCGAAAACTAAAACTTTTGAAATAGGAAAAGAGCCTTTAATCACATTCTTTACCATGTGCAATCATAAAATAGTCTAATATCTTCATTTTTTCAACATACGTAGCTATTACCCTCGAAAACTAAAACTTTTGAAATAGGAAAAGAGCCTTTAATCACATTCTTTACCATTTGCAATCATAAAATAGTCTAATATCTTCATTTTTTCAACATACGTAGCTATTACCCTCGAAAACTAAAACTTTTGAATAGGAAAAGAGCCTTTAATCACATTCTTTACCATTTGCAATCATAAAATAGTCTAATATCTTCATTTTTTCAACATACGTAGCTATTACCCTCGAAAACTAAAACTTTTGAAATAGGAAAAGAGCCTTTAATCACATTCTTTACCATGTGCAATCATAAAATAGTCTAATATCTTCATTTTTTCAACATACGTAGCTATTACCCTCGAAAACTAAAACTTTTGAAATAGGAAAAGAGCCTTTAATCACATTCTTTACCATTTGCAATCATAAATAGTCTAATATCTTCATTTTTTCAACATACGTAGCTATTACCCTCGAAAACTAAAACTTTTGAAATAGGAAAAGAGCCTTTAATCACATTCTTTACCATGTGCAATCATAAAATAGTCTAATATCTTCATTTTTTCAACATACGTAGCTATTACCCTCGAAAACTAAAACTTTTGAAATAGGAAAAGAGCCTTTAATCACATTCTTTACCATTTGCAATCATAAAATAGTCTAATATCTTCATTTTTTCACAACGTAGCTATTACCCTCGAAAACTAAAACTTTTGAAATAGGAAAAGAGCCTTTAATCACATTCTTTACCATTGCAATCATAAAATAGTCTAATATCTTCATTTTTTTCAACATACGTAGCTATTACCCTCGAAAACTAAAACTTTTGAAATAGGAAAAGAGCCTTTAATCACATTCTTTACCATTGCAATCATAAAATAGTCTAATATCTTCATTTTTTCAACATACGTAGCTATTACCCTCGAAAACTAAAACTTTTGAAATAGGAAAAGAGCCTTTAATCACATTCTTTACCATTTGCAATCATAAAATAGTCTAATATCTTCATTTTTTCAACATACGTAGCTATTACCCTCGAAAACTAAAACTTTTGAAATAGGAAAAGAGCCTTTAATCACATTCTTTACCATTTGCAATCATAAAATAGTCTAATATCTTCATTTTTTCAACATACGTAGCTATTACCCTCGAAAACTAAAACTTTTGAAATAGGAAAAGAGCCTTTAATCACATTCTTTACCATGTGCAATCATAAAATAGTCTAATATCTTCATTTTTTCAACATACGTAGCTATTACCCTCGAAAACTAAAACTTTTGAAATAGGAAAAGAGCCTTTAATCACATTCTTTACCATTTGCAATCATAAAATAGTCTAATATCTTCATTTTTTCAACATACGTAGCTATTACCCTCGAAAACTAAAACTTTTGAAATAGGAAAAGAGCCTTTAATCACATTCTTTACCATGTGCAATCATAAAATAGTCTAATATCTTCATTTTTTCAACATACGTAGCTATTACCCTCGAAAACTAAAACTTTTGAAATAGGAAAAGAGCCTTTAATCACATTCTTTACCATTTGCAATCATAAAATAGTCTAATATCTTCATTTTTTCAACATACGTAGCTATTACCCTCGAAAACTAAAACTTTTGAAATAGGAAAAGAGCCTTTAATCACATTCTTTACCATTTGCAATCATAAAATAGTCTAATATCTTCATTTTTTCAACATACGTAGCTATTACCCTCGAAAACTAAAACTTTTGAAATAGGAAAAGAGCCTTTAATCACATTCTTTACCATTTGCAATCATAAAATAGTCTAATATCTTCATTTTTTCAACATACGTAGCTATTACCCTCGAAAACTAAAACTTTTGAAATAGGAAAAGAGCCTTTAATCACATTCTTTACCATGTGCAATCATAAAATAGTCTAATATCTTCATTTTTTCAACATACGTAGCTATTACCCTCGAAAACTAAAACTTTTGAAATAGGAAAAGAGCCTTTAATCACATTCTTTACCATGTGCAATCATAAAATAGTCTAATATCTTCATTTTTTCAACATACGTAGCTATTACCCTCGAAAACTAAAACTTTTGAATAGGAAAAGAGCCTTTAATCACATTCTTTACCATGTGCAATCATAAATAGTCTAATATCTTCATTTTTTCAACATACGTAGCTATTACCCTCGAAAACTAAAACTTTTGAAATAGGAAAAGAGCCTTTAATCACATTCTTTACCATGTGCAATCATAAAATAGTCTAATATCTTCATTTTTTCAACATACGTAGCTATTACCCTCGAAAACTAAAACTTTTGAAATAGGAAAAGAGCCTTTAATCACATTCTTTACCATTTGCAATCATAAAATAGTCTAATATCTTCATTTTTTCAACAACGTAGCTATTACCCTCGAAAACTAAAACTTTTGACATAGGAAAAGAGCCTTTAATCACATTCTTTACCATTGCAATCATAAAATAGTCTAATATCTTCATTTTTTCAACATACGTAGCTATTACCCTCGAAAACTAAAACTTTTGAAATAGGAAAAGAGCCTTTAATCACATTCTTTACCATGTGCAATCATAAAATAGTCTAATATCTTCATTTTTTCAACATACGTAGCTATTACCCTCGAAAACTAAAACTTTTGAATAGGAAAAGAGCCTTTAATCACATTCTTTACCATTTGCAATCATAAAATAGTCTAATATCTTCATTTTTTCAACATACGTAGCTATTACCCTCGAAAACTAAAACTTTTGAAATAGGAAAAGAGCCTTTAATCACATTCTTTACCATTTGCAATCATAAAATAGTCTAATATCTTCATTTTTTCAACATACGTAGCTATTACCCTCGAAAACTAAAACTTTTGAAATAGGAAAAGAGCCTTTAATCACATTCTTTACCATTTGCAATCATAAAATAGTCTAATATCTTCATTTTTTCAACATACGTAGCTATTACCCTCGAAAACTAAAACTTTTGAAATAGGAAAAGAGCCTTTAATCACATTCTTTACCATGTGCAATCATAAAATAGTCTAATATCTTCATTTTTTCAACATACGTAGCTATTACCCTCGAAAACTAAAACTTTTGAAATAGGAAAAGAGCCTTTAATCACATTCTTTACCATGTTGCAATCATAAAATAGTCTAATATCTTCATTTTTTCAACATACGTAGCTATTACCCTCGAAAACTAAAACTTTTGACATAGGAAAAGAGCCTTTAATCACATTCTTTACCATGTGCAATCATAAAATAGTCTAATATCTTCATTTTTTCAACATACGTAGCTATTACCCTCGAAAACTAAAACTTTTGAAATAAAAAGAGCCTTTAATCACATTCTTTACCATGTGCAATCATAAAATAGTCTAATATCTTCATTTTTTCAACATACGTAGCTATTACCCTCGAAAACTAAAACTTTTGAAATAGGAAAAGAGCCTTTAATCACATTCTTTACCATTTGCAATCATAAAATAGTCTAATATCTTCATTTTTTCAACATACGTAGCTATTACCCTCGAAAACTAAAACTTTTGAAATAGGAAAAGAGCCTTTAATCACATTCTTTACCATGTGCAATCATAAAATAGTCTAATATCTTCATTTTTTCAACATACGTAGCTATTACCCTCGAAAACTAAAACTTTTGACATAGGAAAAGAGCCTTTAATCACATTCTTTACCATCATAAAATAGTCTAATATCTTCATTTTTTCAACATACGTAGCTATTACCCTCGAAAACTAAAACTTTTGAAATAGGAAAAGAGCCTTTAATCACATTCTTTACCCTGTGCAATCATAAAATAGTCTAATATCTTCATTTTTTCAACATACGTAGCTATTACCCTCGAAAACTAAAACTTTTGAAATAGGAAAAGAGCCTTTAATCACATTCTTTACCATTTGCAATCATAAAATAGTCTAATATCTTCATTTTTTCAACATACGTAGCTATTACCCTCGAAAACTAAAACTTTTGAAATAGGAAAAGAGCCTTTAATCACATTCTTTACCATTTGCAATCATAAAATAGTCTAATATCTTCATTTTTTCAACATACGTAGCTATTACCCTCGAAAACTAAAACTTTTGAAATAGGAAAAGAGCCTTTAATCACATTCTTTACCATTTGCAATCATAAAATAGTCTAATATCTTCATTTTTTCAACATACGTAGCTATTACCCTCGAAAACTAAAACTTTTGAAATAGGAAAAGAGCCTTTAATCACATTCTTTACCATGTGCAATCATAAAATAGTCTAATATCTTCATTTTTTCAACATACGTAGCTATTACCCTCGAAAACTAAAACTTTTGACATAGGAAAAGAGCCTTTAATCACATTCTTTACCATTGCAATCATAAAATAGTCTAATATCTTCATTTTTTCAACATACGTAGCTATTACCCTCGAAAACTAAAACTTTTGAAATAGGAAAAGAGCCTTTAATCACATTCTTTACCATTTGCAATCATAAAATAGTCTAATATCTTCATTTTTTCAACATACGTAGCTATTACCCTCGAAAACTAAAACTTTTGAAATAGGAAAAGAGCCTTTAATCACATTCTTTACCATTTGCAATCATAAAATAGTCTAATATCTTCATTTTTTCAACATACGTAGCTATTACCCTCGAAAACTAAAACTTTTGAAATAGGAAAAGAGCCTTTAATCACATTCTTTACCATGTGCAATCATAAAATAGTCTAATATCTTCATTTTTTCAACATACGTAGCTATTACCCTCGAAAACTAAAACTTTTGAAATAGGAAAAGAGCCTTTAATCACATTCTTTACCATGTGCAATCATAAAATAGTCTAATATCTTCATTTTTTCAACATACGTAGCTATTACCCTCGAAAACTAAAACTTTTGAAATAGGAAAAGAGCCTTTAATCACATTCTTTACCATGTGCAATCATAAAATAGTCTAATATCTTCATTTTTTCAACATACGTAGCTATTACCCTCGAAAACTAAAACTTTTGAAATAGGAAAAGAGCCTTTAATCACATTCTTTACCATTTGCAATCATAAAATAGTCTAATATCTTCATTTTTTCAACATACGTAGCTATTACCCTCGAAAACTAAAACTTTTGAAATAGGAAAAGAGCCTTTAATCACATTCTTTACCATTGCAATCATAAAATAGTCTAATATCTTCATTTTTTCAACATACGTAGCTATTACCCTCGAAAACTAAAACTTTTGAAATAGGAAAAGAGCCTTTAATCACATTCTTTACCATTTGCAATCATAAAATAGTCTAATATCTTCATTTTTTCAACATACGTAGCTATTACCCTCGAAAACTAAAACTTTTGAAATAGGAAAAGAGCCTTTAATCACATTCTTTACCATGTGCAATCATAAAATAGTCTAATATCTTCATTTTTTCAACATACGTAGCTATTACCCTCGAAAACTAAAACTTTTGAATAGGAAAAGAGCCTTTAATCACATTCTTTACCATTTGCAATCATAAAATAGTCTAATATCTTCATTTTTTCAACATACGTAGCTATTACCCTCGAAAACTAAAACTTTTGACATAGGAAAAGAGCCTTTAATCACATTCTTTACCATTTGCAATCATAAAATAGTCTAATATCTTCATTTTTTCAACATACGTAGCTATTACCCTCGAAAACTAAAACTTTTGAAATAGGAAAAGAGCCTTTAATCACATTCTTTACCATTTGCAATCATAAAATAGTCTAATATCTTCATTTTTTCAACATACGTAGCTATTACCCTCGAAAACTAAAACTTTTGAAATAGGAAAAGAGCCTTTAATCACATTCTTTACCATTTGCAATCATAAAATAGTCTAATATCTTCATTTTTTCAACATACGTAGCTATTACCCTCGAAAACTAAAACTTTTGAAATAGGAAAAGAGCCTTTAATCACATTCTTTACCATGTGCAATCATAAAATAGTCTAATATCTTCATTTTTTCAACATACGTAGCTATTACCCTCGAAAACTAAAACTTTTGAAATAGGAAAAGAGCCTTTAATCACATTCTTTACCATTTGCAATCATAAAATAGTCTAATATCTTCATTTTTTCAACATACGTAGCTATTACCCTCGAAAACTAAAACTTTTGAAATAGGAAAAGAGCCTTTAATCACATTCTTTACCATTTGCAATCATAAAATAGTCTAATATCTTCATTTTTTCAACATACGTAGCTATTACCCTCGAAAACTAAAACTTTTGAAATAGGAAAAGAGCCTTTAATCACATTCTTTACCATTGCAATCATAAAATAGTCTAATATCTTCATTTTTTCAACATACGTAGCTATTACCCTCGAAAACTAAAACTTTTGAAATAGGAAAAGAGCCTTTAATCACATTCTTTACCATTTGCAATCATAAAATAGTCTAATATCTTCATTTTTTCAACATACATAGCTATTACCCTCGAAAACTAAAACTTTTGAAATAGGAAAAGAGCCTTTAATCACATTCTTTACCATTTGCAATCATAAAATAGTCTAATATCTTCATTTTTTCAACATACGTAGCTATTACCCTCGAAAACTAAAACTTTTGAAATAGGAAAAGAGCCTTTAATCACATTCTTTACCATGTGCAATCATAAAATAGTCTAATATCTTCATTTTTTCAACATACGTAGCTATTACCCTCGAAAACTAAAACTTTTGAAATAGGAAAAGAGCCTTTAATCACATTCTTTACCATGTGCAATCATAAAATAGTCTAATATCTTCATTTTTTCAACATACGTAGCTATTACCCTCGAAAACTAAAACTTTTGAAATAGGAAAAGAGCCTTTAATCACATTCTTTACCATGTTGCAATCATAAAATAGTCTAATATCTTCATTTTTTCAACATACGTAGCTATTACCCTCGAAAACTAAAACTTTTGAAATAGGAAAAGAGCCTTTAATCACATTCTTTACCATGTGCAATCATAAAATAGTCTAATATCTTCATTTTTTCAACATACGTAGCTATTACCCTCGAAAACTAAAACTTTTGACATAGGAAAAGAGCCTTTAATCACATTCTTTACCATTTGCAATCATAAAATAGTCTAATATCTTCATTTTTTCAACATACGTAGCTATTACCCTCGAAAACTAAAACTTTTGAAATAGGAAAAGAGCCTTTAATCACATTCTTTACCATGTGCAATCATAAAATAGTCTAATATCTTCATTTTTTCAACATACGTAGCTATTACCCTCGAAAACTAAAACTTTTGAAATAGGAAAAGAGCCTTTAATCACATTCTTTACCATGTGCAATCATAAAATAGTCTAATATCTTCATTTTTTCAACATACGTAGCTATTACCCTCGAAAACTAAAACTTTTGAAATAGGAAAAGAGCCTTTAATCACATTCTTTACCATTGCAATCATAAAATAGTCTAATATCTTCATTTTTTCAACATACGTAGCTATTACCCTCGAAAACTAAAACTTTTGACATAGGAAAAGAGCCTTTAATCACATTCTTTACCATTTGCAATCATAAAATAGTCTAATATCTTCATTTTTTCAACATACGTAGCTATTACCCTCGAAAACTAAAACTTTTGACATAGGAAAAGAGCCTTTAATCACATTCTTTACCATGTGCAATCATAAAATAGTCTAATATCTTCATTTTTTCAACATACGTAGCTATTACCCTCGAAAACTAAAACTTTTGAAATAGGAAAAGAGCCTTTAATCACATTCTTTACCATTTGCAATCATAAAATAGTCTAATATCTTCATTTTTTCAACATACGTAGCTATTACCCTCGAAAACTAAAACTTTTGAAATAGGAAAAGAGCCTTTAATCACATTCTTTACCATTTGCAATCATAAAATAGTCTAATATCTTCATTTTTTCAACATACGTAGCTATTACCCTCGAAAACTAAAACTTTTGAAATAGGAAAAGAGCCTTTAATCACATTCTTTACCATTTGCAATCATAAAATAGTCTAATATCTTCATTTTTTCAACATACGTAGCTATTACCCTCGAAAACTAAAACTTTTGACATAGGAAAAGAGCCTTTAATCACATTCTTTACCATGTGCAATCATAAAATTGTCTAATATCTTCATTTTTTCAACATACGTAGCTATTACCCTCGAAAACTAAAACTTTTGACATAGGAAAAGAGCCTTTAATCACATTCTTTACCATTGCAATCATAAAATAGTCTAATATCTTCATTTTTTCAACATACGTAGCTATTACCCTCGAAAACTAAAACTTTTGAAATAGGAAAAGAGCCTTTAATCACATTCTTTACCATGTTGCAATCATAAAATAGTCTAATATCTTCATTTTTTCAACATACGTAGCTATTACCCTCGAAAACTAAAACTTTTGAAATAGGAAAAGAGCCTTTAATCACATTCTTTACCATTTGCAATCATAAAATAGTCTAATATCTTCATTTTTTCACAACGTAGCTATTACCCTCGAAAACTAAAACTTTTGAAATAGGAAAAGAGCCTTTAATCACATTCTTTACCATTTGCAATCATAAAATAGTCTAATATCTTCATTTTTTCAACATACGTAGCTATTACCCTCGAAAACTAAAACTTTTGAAATAGGAAAAGAGCCTTTAATCACATTCTTTACCATTTGCAATCATAAAATAGTCTAATATCTTCATTTTTTCAACATACGTAGCTATTACCCTCGAAAACTAAAACTTTTGAAATAGGAAAAGAGCCTTTAATCACATTCTTTACCATTTGCAATCATAAAATAGTCTAATATCTTCATTTTTTCAACATACGTAGCTATTACCCTCGAAAACTAAAACTTTTGAAATAGGAAAAGAGCCTTTAATCACATTCTTTACCATGTGCAATCATAAAATAGTCTAATATCTTCATTTTTTCAACATACGTAGCTATTACCCTCGAAAACTAAAACTTTTGACATAGGAAAAGAGCCTTTAATCACATTCTTTACCATGTGCAATCATAAAATAGTCTAATATCTTCATTTTTTCAACATACGTAGCTATTACCCTCGAAAACTAAAACTTTTGAAATAGGAAAAGAGCCTTTAATCACATTCTTTACCATGTGCAATCATAAAATAGTCTAATATCTTCATTTTTTCAACATACGTAGCTATTACCCTCGAAAACTAAAACTTTTGAAATAGGAAAAGAGCCTTTAATCACATTCTTTACCATTTGCAATCATAAAATAGTCTAATATCTTCATTTTTTCAACATACAGCTATTACCCTCGAAAACTAAAACTTTTGACATAGGAAAAGAGCCTTTAATCACATTCTTTACCATTTGCAATCATAAAATAGTCTAATATCTTCATTTTTTCAACATACGTAGATATTACCCTCGAAAACTAAAACTTTTGACATAGGAAAAGAGCCTTTAATCACATTCTTTACCATTTGCAATCATAAAATAGTCTAATATCTTCATTTTTTCAAATACGTAGCTATTACCCTCGAAAACGAAAACTTTTGAAATAGGAAAAGAGCCTTTAAGCACATTCTTTACCATTTGCAATCATAAAATAGTCTAATATCTTCATTTTTTCAACATACGTAGCTATTACCCTCGAAAACTAAAACTTTTGAAATAGGAAAAGAGCCTTTAATCACATTCTTTACCATTTGCAATCATAAAATAGTCTAATATCTTCATTTTTTCAACATACGTAGCTATTACCCTCGAAAACTAAAACTTTTGAAATAGGAAAAGAGCCTTTAATCACATTCTTTACCATTTGCAATCATAAAATAGTCTAATATCTTCATTTTTTCAACATACGTAGCTATTACCCTCGAAAACTAAAACTTTTGAAATAGGAAAAGAGCCTTTAATCACATTCTTTACCATTTGCAATC
>NW_027064955.1:0-23821 GCF_032884065.1 Artemia franciscana
CATTTTATGATTGCAAATGGTAAAGAATGTGATTAAAGGCTCTTTTCCTTTGACAAAAGTTTTAGTTTTCGAGGGTAATAGCTACGTATGTTGAAAAAATGAAGATATTAGACTATTTTATGTTTGCAAATGGTAAAGAATGTGATTAAAGGCTCTTTTCCTATGTCAAAAGTTTTGGTTTTCGAGGATAATAGCTATGTCTGTGGAAAAAATGAAAATATTAGACTATTTTATGATTGCAAATGGTAAAGAATGTGATTAAAGGCTCTTTTCCTATTTCAAAAGTTTTAGTTTTCGAGGGTAATAGCTATGTCTGTTGAAAAAATGAAGAGATTAGACTATTTTATGATTGCAAATGGTAAAGAATTTGATTAAAGGCTCTTTTCCTATGTCAAAAGTTTTAGTTTTCGAGGGAAATAGCTACGTATGTTGGAAAAATGAAGATATTAGACTATTTTATGATTTCAAATGGTAAAGAATGTGATTAAAGGCTCTTTTCCTATGTCAAAAGTTTTAGTTTTCGAGGGTAATAGCTACGTATGTTGGAAAAATGAAGATATTAGACTATTTTATGATTGCAAATGGTAAAGAATTTGATTAAAGCCTCTTTTCCTATGTGAAAAGTTTTAGTTTTCGAGGGTAATAGCTACGTATGTTGGAAAAAATGAAGATATTAGACTTATTTTATGATTCCAAATGGTAAAGAATGTGATTAAAGGCTCTTTTCTTATTTCAAAAGTTTTAGTTTTTGAGGGTAATAGCTTTGTCTGTGGAGAAAATGAGGATATTAGACGATTTTATGATTGCAAATGGTAAAGAATGTGATTAAAGGCTCTTTTCCTATTCAAAAGTTTTAGTTTTTGAGGGTAATAGCTATGTCTGTGGAAAAAATGAAGATATTAGACAATTTTATGATTGCACATGGTAAAGAATTTGATTAAAGGCTCTTTTCCTATTTCAAAAGTTTTAGTTTTCGAGGGTAATAGCTTTGTCTGTGGAAAAAATGAAGATATTAGACAATTTTATGATTGGGCATGGTAAAGAATGTGATTAAAGGCTCTTTTCCTTTTTCAAAAATTTTATTTTTCGAGGGTAATAGCTACGTATGTTGAAAAAATGAAGATATTAGACTATTTTATGATTGCAAATGGTAAGAATGTGATTAAAGGTTCTTTCCTATTTCAAAAGTTTTAGTTTTCGAGGGTAATAGACTATGTCTGTGGAAAAAACGAAGATATTAGACTATTTTATGATTGCACATGGTAAAGAATGTGATTAAAGGCTCTTTTCCGATTTCAAAATTTTAGTTTTCGAGGGTAATAGGCTACGTATGTTGAAAAAATGAAGATTTTAGACTATTTTATGATTGCAAATGGTAAAGAATGTGATTAAAGGCTCTTTTCCTATTTCAAAAGTTTTAGTTTTCGAGGTAAATAGCTACGTATGTTGTAAAAATTAAGATATTAGGACTATTTTATGATTGCAAATGGTAAAGAATGTGATTAAAGGCGCTTTTCCTATGTCAAAAGTTTTAGTTTTCGAGGGGTATAGCTACATACGTTGAAAAAATGAAGATATTCGACTATTTTATGATTGCAAATGGTAAAGAATGTGATTAAAGGCTCTTTTCCTATTTCAAAAGTTTTAGTTTTTGAGGGTAATAGCTATGTCTGTGGAAAAAATGAAGATATTAGACAATTTTATGATTGCACATGGTAAAGAATTTGATTAAAGGCTCTTTTCCTATTTCAGAAGTTTTAGTTTTCGAGGGCAATTGCTTTGTCTGTGGAAAAAAATGAAGATATTAGACAATTTTATGATTGGGCATGGTAAAGAATGTGATTAAAGGCTCTTTTCCTTTTTCAAAAATTTTATTTTTCGAGGGTAATTGCTACGTATGTTGAAAAAATGAAGATATTAGACTATTTTATGATTGCAAATGGTAAAGAATGTGATTAAAGGTTCTTTCCTATTACAAAAGTTTTAGTTTTCGAGGGGTAATAGCTATGTCTGTGGAAAAAACGAAGATATTAGACTAGTTTATGATTGCACATGGTAAAGAATGTGATTAAAGGCTCTTTTCCGATTTCAAAATTTTAGTTTTTCGAGGGTAATAGCTACGTATGTTGAAAAAATGAAGATTTTAGACTATTTTATGATTGCAAATGGTAAAGAATGTGATTAAAGGCTCTTTTCCTATTTCAAAAGTTTTAGTTTTCGAGGTAAATAGCTACGTATGTTGAAAAAATTAAGATATTAGACTATTTTATGATTGCAAATGGTAAAGAATGTGATTAAAGGTTCTTTCCTATTTCAAAAGTTTTAGTTTTCGAGGGTAATAGCTATGTCTGTGGAAAAAACGAAGATATTAGACTAGTTTATGATTGCAAATGGTAAAGAATGTGATTAAAGGCTCTTTTCCTATTCAAAAGTTTTAGTTTTCGAGGGTAATAGCTACGTATGTTGAAAAAATGAAGATATTTAGACTATTTTATGATTGCAAATGGTAAAGAATGTGATTAAAGGCTCTTTTCCTATTTCAAAAGTTTTAGTTTTCGAGGTAATAGCTACGTTGTCTGTGGAAAAATGAAGATATTAGACTATTTTATGATTGCAAATGGTAAAGAATGTGATTAAAGGCTCTTTTCCTATTTCAAAAGTTTTAGTTTTCGAGGGTAATAGCTACGTATGTTGAAAAAATGAAGATATTAGACTATTTTATGATTGCAAATGGTAAAGAATGTGATTAAAGGCTCTTTTCCTATTTCAAAAGTTTTAGTTTTCGAGGGTAATAGCTACGTATGTTGAAAAAATGAAGATATTAGACTATTTTATGATTGCAAATGGTATAAGAATGTGATTAAAGGCTCTTTTCCTATTTCAAAAGTTTTAGTTTTCGAGGGTAATAGTACGTATGTTGAAAAAATGAAGATATTAGACTATTTTATGATTGCAAATGGTAAAGAATGTGATTAAAGGTCTTTTCCTATGTCGAAAAGTTTTAGTTTTCGAGGGTAATAGCTACGTATGTTGAAAAAATGAAGATATTAGACTATTTTATGATTGCAAATTGTAAAGAAGTGATTAAAGGCTCTTTTCCTGTTTCAAAAGTTTTAGTTTTCAAGGGTAATAGCTACTATGTTGAAAAAATGAAGATATTAGACTATTTTATGATTGCACATGGTATAGAATGTGATTAAAGGCTCTTTTCCTATTTAAAAGTTTTAGTTTTCGAGGGTAATAGGTATGTATGTTGAAAAAATGAAGATATTAGACTATTTTATGATTGCAAATGGTAAAGAATGTGATTAAAGGCTCTTTTCCTATGTCAAAAGTTTTAGTTTTCGAGGGTAATAGCTTTGTCTGAAAAAATGAAGATAGACTATTTTATGATTGCATGGTAAAGAATTGATTAAAGGCTCTTTTCCTATTTCAAAAGTTTTAGTTTTCGAGGGTAATAGCTACGTATGTTGAAAAAATGAAGATATTACTATTTTATGATTGCAAATGGTAAAGAATGTGATTAAAGGCTCTTTTCCTATTTCAAAAGTTTTAGTTTTCGAGGGTAATAGCTTATGTCTGTGGAAAAAATGAAGATATTAGACTATTTTATGATTGCAAATGGTAAAGAATGTGATTAAAGGCTCTTTTCCTATTTCAAAAGTTTTAGTTTTCGAGGGTAATAGCTATGTTGAAAAAATGAAGATATTAGACTATTTTATGATTGCAAATGGTAAAGAATGTGATTAAAGGCTCTTTTCCTATTTCAAAAGTTTTAGTTTTCGAGGGTAATAGCTACGTATGTTGAAAAAATGAAGATATTAGACTATTTTATGATTGCAAATGGTAAAGAATTTGATTAAAGGCTCTTTTCCTATGTCAAAAGTTTTAGTTTTCGAGGGAATAGCTACGTATGTTGAAAAAATGAAGATATTAGACTATTTTATGATTGCAAATGGTAAAGAATGTGATTAAAGGCTCTTTTCCTATTTCAAAAGTTTTAGTTTTCGAGGGTAATAGCTATGTATGTTGGAAAAAATGAAGATATTAGACTATTTTATGATTGCAAATGGTAAAGAATTTGATTAAAGGCTCTTTTCCTATGTGAAAAGTTTTAGTTTTCGAGGGTAATAGCTACGTATGTTGAAAAAATGAAGATATTAGACTATTTTATGATTGCAAATGGTAAAGAATGTGATTAAAGGCTCTTTTCCTTATTTCAAAATTTTAGTTTTTGAGGGTAATAGCTACGTATGTTGAAAAAATGAAGATATTAGACTATTTTATGATTGCAAATGGTAAAGAATGTGATTAAAGGCTCTTTTCCTATTTCAAAAGTTTTAGTTTTCGAGGGTAATAGCTATGTCTGTGGAAAAAATGAAGATATTAGACAATTTTATGATTGCACATGGTAAAGAATGTGATTAAAGGCTCTTTTCCTATTTCAAAAGTTTTAGTTTTCGAGGGTAATATGCTTTGTCTGTGGAAAAAATGAAGATATTAGACTATTTTATGATTGCAAATGGTAAAGAATGTGATTAAAGGCTCTTTTCCTATTCAAAAGTTTTAGTTTTTCGAGGTAATAGCTACGTATGTTGAAAAAATGAAGATATTAGACTATTTTATGATTGCAAATGGTAAAGAATGTGATTAAAGGTTTTTCCTATTTCAAAAGTTTTAGTTTTCGAGGGTAATAGCTATGTCTGTGGAAAAAATGAAGATATTAGACTATTTATGATTGCACATGGTAAAGAATGTGATTAAAGGCTCTTTTCCTATTTCAAAAGTTTTAGTTTTCGAGGGTAATAGCTACGTATGTTGAAAAAATGAAGATATTTAGACTATTTTATGATTGCAAATGGTAAAGAATGTGATTAAAGGCTCTTTTCCTATTTCAAAAGTTTTAGTTTTCGAGGGTAATAGCTTTGTCTGTAAAAATGAAGATATTAGACTATTTTATGATTGCAAATGGTAAGAATGTGATTAAAGGCTCTTTTCCTATTTCAAAAGTTTTAGTTTTCGAGGGTAATAGCTACGTATGTTGAAAAAATGAAGATATTCGACTATTTTATGATTGCAAATGGTAAAGAATGTGATTAAAGGCTCTTTTCCTATTTCAAAAGTTTTAGTTTTCGAGGGTAATTGCTTTGTCTGTGGAAAAAATGAAGATATTAGACATTTTATGATTGCAAATGGTTAAGAATGTGATTAAAGGCTCTTTTCCTATTTCAAAAGTTTTAGTTTTTGAGGGTAATAGTTACGTATGTTGAAAAAATGAAGATATTATACTATTTTATGATTGCAAATGGTAAAGAATGTGATTAAAGGCTCTTTTCCTATTTCAAAAGTTTTAGTTTTCGAGGGTAATAGCTACGTATGTTGAAAAAATGAAGATATTAGACTATTTTATGATTGCAAATTGTAAAGATTGTGATTAAAGGCTCTTTTCCTGTTTCAAAAGTTTTAGTTTTCAAGGGTAATAGTTACGTATGTTGAAAAAATGAAGATATTAGACTATTTTATGATTGCACATGGTATAGAATGTGATTAAAGGCTCTTTTCCTATTTCAAAAGTTTTAGTTTTCGAGGGTAATAGGTATGTATGTTGAAAAAATGAAGATATTAGACTATTTTATGATTGCAAATGGTAAAGAATGTGATTAAAGGCTCTTTTCCTATGTCAAAAGTTTTAGTTTTCGAGGGTAATAGCTACGTATGTTGAAAAAATGAAGATATTAGACTATTTTATGATTGCAAATGGTAAAGAATTGATTAAAGGCGCTTTTCCTATTTCAAAAGTTTTAGTTTTCGAGGGTAATAGCTACGTATGTTGAAAAAATGAAGATATTAGACTATTTTATGATTGCAAATGGTAAAGAATGTGATTAAAGGCTCTTTTCCTATTTCAAAAGTTTTAGTTTTCGAGGGTAATAGCTTATGTTGAAAAAATGAAGATATTAGACTATTTTATGATTGCAAATGGTTAAGAATGTGATTAAAGGCTCTTTTCCTATTTCAAAAGTTTTAGTTTTCGAGGGTAATAGTTACGTATGTTGAAAAAATGAAGATATTAGACTATTTTATGATTGCAAATGGTAAAGAATGTGATTAAAGGCTCTTTTCCTATTTCAAAAGTTTTAGTTTTCGAGGGTAATAGCTACGTATGTTGAAAAAATGAAGATATTAGACTATTTTATGATTGCAAATGGTAAAGAATTGTGATTAAAGGCTCTTTTCCTATTTCAAAAGTTTTAGTTTTCGAGGGTAATAGCTACGTATGTTGAAAAAATGAAGATATTAGACTATTTTATGATTGCAAATGGTAAAGAATGTGATTAAAGGATCTTTTCCTATTTCAAAAGTTTTAGTTTTCGAGGGTAATAGCTACGTATGTTGAAAAAATGAAGATATTAGACTATTTTATGATTGCAAATGGTAAAGAATGTGATTAAAGGCTCTTTTCCTATGTCAAAAGTTTTAGTTTTCGAGGGTAATAGCTACGTATGTTGAAAAAATGAAGATATTAGACTATTTTATGATTGCAAATGGTAAAGAATGTGATTAAAGGCTCTTTTCCTATGTCAAAATTTTAGTTTTCGAGGGTAATAGCTACGTATGTTGAAAAAATGAAGATATTAGACTATTTTATGATTGCAAATGGTAAAGAATGTGATTAAAGGCTCTTTTCCTATTTCAAAAGTTTTAGTTTTCGAGGGTAATAGCTACGTAGTTGAAAAAATGAAGATATTAGACTATTTTATGATTGCAAATGGTAAAGAATGTGATTAAAGGCTCTTTTCCTATGTCAAAAGTTTTAGTTTTCGAGGGTAATAGCTATTGTCTGTGGAAAAAATGAAGATATTAGACTATTTTATGATTGCAAATGGTAAAGAATGTGATTAAAGGCTCTTTTCCTATTCAAAAGTTTTAGTTTTCTAGGGTAATAGCTACGTATGTTGAAAAAATGAAGATATTAGACTATTTTATGATTGCAAATGGTAAAGAATGTGATTAAAGGCTTTTTCCTATTTCAAAAGTTTTAGTTTTCGAGGGTAATAGCTACGTATGTTGAAAAAATGAAGATATTAGACTATTTTATGATTGCACATGGTAAAGAATGTGATTAAAGGCTCTTTTCCTATTTCAAAAGTTTTAGTTTTCGAGGGTAATAGCTATGTATGTTGAAAAAATGAAGATATTAGACTATTTTATGATTGCAAATGGTAAAGAATGTGATTAAAGGCTCTTTTCCTATGTCAAAAGTTTTAGTTTTCGAGGGTAATAGCTATGTATGTTGGAAAAAATGAAGATATTAGACTATTTTATGATTGCAAATGGTAAAGAATGTGATTAAAGGCTCTTTTCCTATGTCAAAAGTTTTAGTTTTCGAGGGTAATAGCTACGTATGTTGAAAAAATGAAGATATTAGACTATTTTATGATTGCAAATGGTAAAGAATGTGATTAAAGGCTCTTTTCCTATTTCAAAAGTTTTAGTTTTCGAGGGTAATAGCTTACGTATGTTGGAAAAAATGAAGATATTAGACTATTTTATGATTGCAAATGGTAAAGAATGTGATTAAAGGCTCTTTTCCTATTTCAAAAGTTTTAGTTTTCGAGGGTAATAGCTACGTATGTTGAAAAAATGAAGATATTAGACTATTTTATGATTGCAAATGGTAAAGAATGTGATTAAAGGCTCTTTTCCTATTTCAAAAGTTTTAGTTTTCGAGGGTAATAGCTACGTATGTTGAAAAAATGAAGATATTAGACTATTTTATGATTGCAAATGGTAAAGAATGTGATTAAAGGCTCTTTTCCTATGTCAAAAGTTTTAGTTTTCGAGGGTAATAGCTACATGTTGAAAAAATGAAGATATTAGACTATTTTATGATTGCAAATGGTAAAGAATGTGATTAAAGGCTCTTTTCCTATTTCAAAAGTTTTAGTTTTCGAGGGTAATAGCTATATGTTGTGAAAAAATGAAGATATTAGACTATTTTATGATTGCAAATGGTAAAGAATGTGATTAAAGGCTCTTTTCCTATTTCAAAAGTTTTAGTTTTCGAGGGTAATAGCTACGTATGTTGAAAAAATGAAGATATTAGACTATTTTATGATTGCAAATGGTAAAGAATGTGATTAAAGGCTTTTCCTATTTCAAAAGTTTTAGTTTTCGAGGGTAATAGCTACGTATGTTGAAAAAATGAAGATATTAGACTATTTTATGATTGCAAATGGTAAAGAATGTGATTAAAGGCTCTTTTCCTATTTCAAAAGTTTTAGTTTTCAGGGTAATAGACTATGTTGAAAAAATGAAGATATTAGACTATTTTATGATTGCACATGGTAAAGAATGTGATTAAAGGCTCTTTTCCTATTTCAAAAGTTTTAGTTTTCGAGGGTAATAGTTACGTATGTTGAAAAAATGAAGATATTAGACTATTTTATGATTGCAAATGGTAAAGAATGTGATTAAAGGCTCTTTTCCTATTCAAAAGTTTTAGTTTTCGAGGGTAATAGCTACGTATGTTGAAAAAATGAAGATATTAGACTATTTTATGATTGCAAATGGTAAAGAATGTGATTAAAGGCTCTTTTCCTATTTCAAAAGTTTTAGTTTTCGAGGGTAATAGCTACGTATGTTGAAAAAATGAAGATATTAGACTATTTTATGATTGCAAATGGTAAAGAATGTGATTAAAGGCTCTTTTCCTATTTCAAAAGTTTTAGTTTTCGAGGGTAATAGCTACGTATGTTGAAAAAATGAAGATATTAGACTATTTTATGATTGCAAATGGTAAAGAATGTGATTAAAGGCTCTTTTCCTATGTCAAAAGTTTTAGTTTTCGAGGGTAATAGCTACGTATGTTGAAAAAATGAAGATATTAGACTATTTTATGATTGCAAATGGTAAAGAATGTGATTAAAGGCTCTTTTCCTATTCAAAAGTTTTAGTTTTCGAGGGTAATAGCTACGTATGTTGAAAAAATGAAGATATTAGACTATTTTATGATTGCAAATGGTAAAGAATGTGATTAAAGGCTCTTTTCCTATGTCAAAAGTTTTAGTTTTCGAGGGTAATAGCTACGTATGTTGAAAAAATGAAGATATTAGACTATTTTATGATTGCAAATGGTAAAGAATGTGATTAAAGGCTCTTTTCCTATGTCAAAAGTTTTAGTTTTCGAGGGTAATAGCTACGTATGTTGAAAAAATGAAGATATTAGACTATTTTATGATTGCAAATGGTAAAGAATGTGATTAAAGGCTCTTTTCCTATTTCAAAAGTTTTAGTTTTCGAGGGTAATAGCTACGTATGTTGAAAAAATGAAGATATTAGACTATTTTATGATTGCAAATGGTAAAGAATGTGATTAAAGGCTCTTTTCCTATTTCAAAAGTTTTAGTTTTCGAGGGTAATAGCTATGTATGTTGAAAAAATGAAGATATTAGACTATTTTATGATTGCAAATGGTAAAGAATGTGATTAAAGGCTCTTTTCCTATTTCAAAAGTTTTAGTTTTCGAGGGTAATAGCTATGTCTGTTGAAAAAATGAAGATATTAGACTATTTTATGATTGCAATGGTAAAGAATGTGATTAAAGGCTCTTTTCCTATTTCAAAAGTTTTAGTTTTCGAGGGTAATAGCTATGTATGTTGAAAAAATGAAGATATTAGACTATTTTATGATTGCAAATGGTAAAGAATGTGATTAAAGGCTCTTTTCCTATGTCAAAAGTTTTAGTTTTCGAGGGTAATAGCTACGTATGTTGAAAAAATGAAGATATTAGACTATTTTATGATTGCAAATGGTAAAGAATGTGATTAAAGGCTCTTTTCCTATTTCAAAAGTTTTAGTTTTCGAGGGTAATAGCTACGTATGTTGAAAAAATGAAGATATTAGACTATTTTATGATTGCAAATGGTAAAGAATGTGATTAAAGGCTCTTTTCCTATGTCAAAAGTTTTAGTTTTCGAGGGTAATAGCTATGTCTGTGAAAAAATGAAGATATTAGACTATTTTATGATTGCAAATGGTAAAGAATGTGATTAAAGGCTCTTTTCCTATGTCAAAAGTTTTAGTTTTCGAGGGTAATAGCTATGTATGTTGAAAAAATGAAGATATTAGACTATTTTATGATTGCAAATGGTAAAGAATGTGATTAAAGGCTCTTTTCCTATGTCAAAAGTTTTAGTTTTCGAGGGTAATAGCTACGTATGTTGAAAAAATGAAGATATTAGACTATTTTATGATTGCAAATGGTAAAGAATGTGATTAAAGGCTCTTTTCCTATGTCAAAAGTTTTAGTTTTCGAGGGTAATAGCTACGTATGTTGGAAAAAATGAAGATATTAGACTATTTTATGATTGCAAATGGTAAAGAATGTGATTAAAGGCTCTTTTCCTATTTCAAAAGTTTTAGTTTTCGAGGGTAATAGCTTATGTTGTGGAAAAAATGAAGATATTAGACTATTTTATGATTGCAAATGGTAAAGAATGTGATTAAAGGCTCTTTTCCTATTTCAAAAGTTTTAGTTTTCGAGGGTAATAGCTTTGTCTGTGGAAAAAATGAAGATATTAGACTATTTTATGATTGCAAATGGTAAAGAATGTGATTAAAGGCTCTTTTCCTATTTCAAAAGTTTTAGTTTTCGAGGGTAATAGCTATGTCTGTGGAAAAAATGAAGATATTAGACAATTTTATGATTGCACATGGTAAAGAATGTGATTAAAGGCTCTTTTCCTATTTCAAAAGTTTTAGTTTTCGAGGGTAATAGCTTTGTTGTGAAAAAATGAAGATATTAGACTATTTTATGATTGCAAATGGTAAAGAATGTGATTAAAGGCTCTTTTCCTATTTCAAAAGTTTTAGTTTTCGAGGGTAATAGCTACGTATGTTGAAAAAATGAAGATATTAGACTATTTTATGATTGCAAATGGTAAAGAATGTGATTAAAGGCTCTTTTCCTATTTCAAAAGTTTTAGTTTTCGAGGGTAATAGCTACGTATGTTGAAAAAAATGAAGATATTAGACTATTTTATGATTGCAAATGGTAAAGAATGTGATTAAAGGCTCTTTTCCTATTTCAAAAGTTTTAGTTTTCGAGGGTAATAGCTACGTATGTTGAAAAAATGAAGATATTAGACTATTTTATGATTGCAAATGGTAAAGAATGTGATTAAAGGCTCTTTTCCTATGTCAAAAGTTTTAGTTTTCGAGGGTAATAGCTACGTATGTTGAAAAAATGAAGATATTAGACTATTTTATGATTGCAAATGGTAAAGAATGTGATTAAAGGCTCTTTTCCTATTTCAAAAGTTTTAGTTTTCGAGGGTAATAGCTACGTACGTTGAAAAAATGAAGATATTAGACTATTTTATGATTGCAAATGGTAAAGAATGTGATTAAAAGGCTCTTTTCCTATGTCAAAAGTTTTAGTTTTCGAGGGTAATAGCTACGTATGTTGAAAAAATGAAGATATTAGACTATTTTATGATTGCAAATGGTAAAGAATGTGATTAAAGGCTCTTTTCCTATGTCAAAAGTCTTAGTTTTCGAGGGTAATAGCTACGTATGTTGAAAAAATGAAGATATTAGACTATTTTATGATTGCACATGGTAAAGAATGTGATTAAAAGCTCTTTTCCTATTTCAAAAGTTTTAGTTTTCGAGGGTAATAGCTACGTATGTTGAAAAAATGAAGATATTAGACTATTTTATGATTGCAAATGGTAAAGAATGTGATTAAAGGCACTTTTCCTATTTCAAAGTTTTAGTTTTCGAGGGTAATAGCTATGTATGTTGAAAAAATGAAGATATTAGACTATTTTATTATTGCAAATGGTAAAGAATGTGATTAAAGGCTCTTTTCCTATTTCAAAAGTTTTAGTTTTCGAGGGTAATAGCAATGTCTGTGGAAAAAATGAAGATATTAGACTATTTTATGATTGCACATGGTAAAGAATGTGATTAAAGGCTCTTTTCCTATTTCAAAAGTTTTAGTTTTCGAGGGTAATAGGTATGTATGTTGAAAAAATGAAGATATTAGACTATTTTATGATTGCAAATGGTAAAGAATGTGATTAAAGGCTCTTTTCCTATGTCAAAAGTTTTAGTTTTCGAGGGTAATAGCTACGTATGTTGAAAAAATGAAGATATTAGACTATTTTATGATTGCAAATGGTAAAGAATGTGATTAAAGGCTCTTTTCCAATTTCAAAAGTTTTCGTTTTCGAGGTAATAGCTACGTAGGTTGAAAAAATGAAGATATTAGACAATTTTATGATTGCAAATGGTAAAGAATGTGATTAAAGGCTCTTTTCCTATGTCAAAAGTATGAATTTTCGAGGGTAATATCTTTGTCTGTGGAAAAAATGAAGATAGACTATTTTATGATTGCAAATGGTAAAGAATGTGATTGAAGGCTCATTTCCTATGTCAAAAGTTTTAGTTTTCGAGGGTAATAGCTACGTATGTTAAAAAAATGAAGATATTAGACTATTTTATGATTGCAAATTGTAAAGAAGGTGATTAAAGGCTCTTTTCCTGTTTCAAAAGTTTTAGTTTTCAAGGGTAATAGCTACGTATGTTGAAAAAATGAAGATATTAGACTATTTATGATTGCAAATGGTAAAGAATGTGATTAAAGGCTCTTTTCCTATTTCAAAAGTTTTAGTTTTCGAGGGTAAGAGCTACGTATGTTGAAAAAATGAAGATATTAGACTATTTTATATTGCAAATGGTAAAGAATGTGATTAAAGGCTCTTTTCCTATTTCAAAAGTTTTAGTTTTCGAGGGTAATAGCTTATGTTGAAAAAATGAAGATATTAGACTATTTTATGATTGCAAATGGTAAAGAATGTGATTAAAGGCTCTTTTCCTATTTCAAAAGTTTTAGTTTTCGAGGGTAATAGCTACGTATGTTGGAAAAAATGAAGATATTAGACTATTTTATGATTGCAAATGGTAAAGAATGTGATTAAAGGCTCTTTTCCTATTTCAAAAGTTTTAGTTTTCGAGGGTAATAGCTATGTCTGTGGAAAAAATGAAGATAATAGACAATTTTATGATTGCACATGGTAAAGAATGTGATTAAAGGCTCTTTTCCTATTTCAAAATTTTAGTTTTCGAGGGTAATAGCTTTGTTTGAAAAAATGAAGATATTAGACTATTTTATGATTGCAAATGGTAAAGAATGTGATTAAAGGCTCTTTTCCTATTTCAAAAGTTTTATTTTTCGAGGGTAATAGCTACGTATGTTGAAAAAATGAAGATATTAGACTATTTTATGATTGCAAATGGTAAAGAATGTGATTAAAGGCTCTTTTCCTATTTCAAAATTTTAGTTTTCGAGGGTAATAGCTACGTATGTTGAAAAAATGAAGATATTAGACTATTTTATGATTGCAAATGGTAAAGAATGTGATTAAAGGCTCTTTCCTATTTCAAAAGTTTTAGTTTTCGAGGGTAATAGCTATTGTTGAAAAAATGAAGATATTAGACTATTTTATGATTGCAAATGGTAAAGAATGTGATTAAAGGCTCTTTTCCTATTTCAAAAGTTTTAGTTTTCGAAGGGTAATAGTTACGTATGTTGAAAAAATGAAGATATTAGACTATTTTATGATTGCACATGGTATAGAATGTGATTAAAGGCTCTTTTCCTATTTCAAAAGTTTTAGTTTTCGAGGGTAATAGGTATGTATGTTGAAAAAATGAAGATATTAGACTATTTTATGATTGCAAATGGTAAAGAATGTGATTAAAGGCTCTTTTCCTATGTCAAAAGTTTTAGTTTTCGAGGGTAATAGCTACGTATGTTGAAAAAATGAAGATATTAGACTATTTTATGATTGCAAATGGTAAAGAATGTGATTAAAGGCTCTTTTCCTATTTCAAAAGTTTTCGTTTTAGTTTTCGAGGTAATAGCTACGTAGTTGAAAAAATGAAGATATTAGACAATTTTATGATTGCACATGGTAAAGAATGTGATTAAAGGCTCTTTTCCTATTTCAAAAGTTTGTTTTCGAGGGTAATAGCTACGTATGTTGAAAAAATGAAGATATTGACTATTTTATGATTGCAAATGGTAAAGAATGTGATTAAAGGCTCTTTTCCTATTTCAAAAGTTTTAGTTTTCGAGGGTAATAGCTACGTATGTTGAAAAAATGAAGATATTAGACTATTTTATGATTGCAAATGGTAAAGAATGTGATTAAAGGCTCTTTTCCTATTTCAAAAGTTTTAGTTTTCGAGGGTAATAGCAATGTCTGTGGAAAAAATGAAGATATTAGACTATTTTATGATTGCACATGGTAAAGAATGTGATTAAAGGCTCTTTTCCTATTTCAAAAGTTTTAGTTTTCGAGGGTAATAGGTATGTATGTTGAAAAAATGAAGATATTAGACTATTTTATGATTGCAAATGGTAAAGAATGTGATTAAAGGCTCTTTTCCTATGTCAAAAGTTTTAGTTTTCGAGGGTAATAGCTACGTATGTTGAAAAAATGAAGATATTAGACTATTTTATGATTGCAAATGGTAAAGAATGTGATTAAAGGCTCTTTTCCAATTTCAAAAGTTTTCGTTTTCGAGGTAATAGCTACGTAGGTTGAAAAAATGAAGATATTAGACAATTTTATGATTGCAAATGGTAAAGAATGTGATTAAAGGCTCTTTTCCTATGTCAAAAGTATGAATTTTCGAGGGTAATATCTTTGTCTGTGGAAAAAATGAAGATAGACTATTTTATGATTGCAAATGGTAAAGAATGTGATTGAAGGCTCATTTCCTATGTCAAAAGTTTTAGTTTTCGAGGGTAATAGCTACGTATGTTAAAAAATGAAGATATTAGACTATTTTATGATTGCAAATTGTAAAGAAGGTGATTAAAGGCTCTTTTCCTGTTTCAAAAGTTTTAGTTTTCAAGGGTAATAGCTACGTATGTTGAAAAAATGAAGATATTAGACTATTTATGATTGCAAATGGTAAAGAATGTGATTAAAGGCTCTTTTCCTATTTCAAAAGTTTTAGTTTTCGAGGGTAAGAGCTACGTATGTTGAAAAAATGAAGATATTAGACTATTTTATATTGCACATGGTAAAGAATGTGATTAAAGGCTCTTTTCCTATTTCAAAAGTTTTAGTTTTCGAGGGTAATAGCTACGTATGTTGAAAAAATGAAGATATTGACTATTTTATGATTGCAAATGGTAAAGAATGTGATTAAAGGCTCTTTTCCTATTTCAAAAGTTTTAGTTTTCGAGGGTAATAGCTACGTATGTTGAAAAAATGAAGATATTAGACTATTTTATGATTGCAAATGGTAAAGAATGTGATTAAAGGCTCTTTTCCTATTCAAAAGTTTTAGTTTTCGAGGGTAATAGCAATGTCTGTGGAAAAAATGAAGATATTAGACTATTTTATGATTGCACATGGTAAAGAATGTGATTAAAGGCTCTTTTCCGATTTCAAAAGTTTTAGTTTTCGAGGGTAATAGCTACGTATGTTGAAAAAATGAAGATATTAGACTATTTTATGATTGCAAATGGTAAAGAATGTGATTAAAGGCTCTTTTCCTATTTTAAAAGTTTTATTTTTCGAGGGTAATAGCTACGTATGTTTGAAAAAATGAAGATATTAGACTATTTTATGATTGCAAATGGTAAAGAATGTGATTAAAGGCTCTTTTCCTATTTCAAAATTTTAGTTTTCGAGGGTAATAGCTACGTATGTTGAAAAAATGAAGATATTAGACTATTTTATATTGCAAATGGTAAAGAATGTGATTAAAGGCTCTTTCCTATGTCAAAAGTTTTAGTTTTCGAGGGTAATAGCTACGTATGTTGAAAAAATGAAGATATTAGACTATTTTATGATTGCAAATGGTAAAGAATGTGATTAAAGGCTCTTTTCCTGTTTCAAAAGTTTTAGTTTTCGAGGGTAATAGCTACGTATGTTTAAAAAATGAAGATATTAGACTATTTTATGATTGCACATGGTAAAGAATGTGATTAAAGGCTCTTTTCCTATTTCAAAAGTTTTAGTTTTCGAGGGTAATAGGTATGTATGTTGAAAAAATGAAGATATTAGACTATTTTATGATTGCAAATGGTAAAGAATGTGATTAAAGGCTCTTTTCCTATGTCAAAAGTTTTAGTTTTCGAGGGTAATAGCTACGTATGTTGAAAAAATGAAGATATTAGACTATTTTATGATTGCAAATGGTAAAGAATGTGATTAAAGGCTCTTTTCCTATTTCAAAAGTTTTCGTTTTCGAGGGTAATAGCTACTGTGGAAAAAATGAAGATATTAGACAATTTTATGATTGCACATGGTAAAGAATGTGATTAAAGGCTCTTTTCCTATTTCAAAAGTATGAATTTTCGAGGGTAATATCTTTGTCTGTGGAAAAAATGAAGATAGACTATTTTATGATTGCAATGGTAAAGAATGTGATTAAAGGCTCTTTCCTATTTCAAAAGTTTTAGTTTTCGAGGGTAATAGCTACGTATGTTAAAAAAATGAAGATATTAGACTATTTTATGATTGCAAATGGTAAAGAAGTGATTAAAGGCTCTTTTCCTGTTTCAAAAGTTTTAGTTTTCGAGGGTAATAGCTACGTATGTTGAAAAAATGAAGATATTAGACTGTTTTATGATTGCACATGGTAAAGAATGTGATTAAAGGCTCTTTCCCTATTTCAAAAGTTTTAGTTTTCGAGGGTAATAGGTATGTATGTTGAAAAAATGAAGATATTAGACTATTTTATGATTGCAAATGGTAAAGAATGTGATTAAAGGCTCTTTTCCTATGTCAAAAGTTTTAGTTTTCGAGGGTAATAGCTTTGTCGGTGAAAAAATGAAGATATTAGACTATTTTATGATTGTACAAATGGTAAAGAATGTGATTAAAGGCTCTTTTCCTATTTCAAAAGTTTTAGTTTTCGAGGGTAATAGCTACGTATGTTGAAAAAATGAAGATATTAGACTATTTTATGATTGCAAATGGTAAAGAATGTGATTAAAGGCTCTTTTCCTATTGACAAAAGTTTTAGTTTTCGAGGGTAATAGCTACGTATGTTGAAAAAATGAAGATATTAGACTATTTTATGATTGCAAATGGTAAAGAATGTGATTAAAGGCTCTTTTAATATGTCAAAAGTTTTGGTTTTCGAGGGTAATAGCTAAGTATGTGGAAAAAATGAAGATATTAGACTATTTTATGATTGCAAATGGTAAAGAATGTGATTAAAGGCTCTTTTCCTATTTCAAAAGTTTTAGTTTTCGAGGGTTATAGCTACGTATGTTGAAAAAATGAAGATATTAGACTATTTTATGATTGCAAATGGTAAAGAATGTGATTAAAGGCTCTTTTCCTATGTCAAAAGTTTTAGTTTTCGAGGGTAATAGCTACGTATGTTGAAAAAATGAAGATATTAGACTATTTTATGATTGCAAATGGTAAAGAATGTGATTAAAGGCTCTTTTCCTATGTCAAAAGTTTTAGTTTTCGAGGGTAATAGCTACGTATGTTGAAAAAATGAAGATATTAGACTATTTTATGATTGCAAATGGTAAAGAATGTGATTAAAGGCTCTTTTCCTATTTCAAAAGTTTTAGTTTTCGAGGGTAATAGCTACGTATGTTGAAAAAATGAAGATATTAGACTATTTTATGATTGCAAATGGTAAAGAATGTGATTAAAGGCTCTTTTCCTATTCAAAAGTTTTAGTTTTCGAGGGTAATAGCTACTTTGGTGGAAAAAATGAAGATATTAGACTATTTTATGATTGCACATGGTAAAGAATGTGATTAAAGGCTCTTTTCCTATTTCAAAAGTTTTAGTTTTCGAGGGTAATAGCTACGTATGTTGAAAAAATGAAGATATTAGACTATTTTATGATTGCAAATGGTAAAGAATGTGATTAAAGGCTCTTTTCCTATTTCAAAAGTTTTAGTTTTCGAGGGTAATAGCTACGTATGTTGAAAAAATGAAGATATTAGACTATTTTATGATTGCAAATGGTAAAGAATGTGATTAAAGGCTCTTTTCCTATGTCAAAAGTTTTAGTTTTCGAGGGTAATAGCTACGTATGTTGAAAAAATGAAGATATTAGACTATTTTATGATTGCAAATGGTAAAGAATGTGATTAAAGGCTCTTTTCCTTCAAAAGTTTTAGTTTTCGAGGGTTAATAGCTACGTATGTTGAAAAAATGAAGATATTAGACTATTTTATGATTGCAAATGGTAAAGAATGTGATTAAAGGCTCTTTTCCTATTTCAAAAGTTTTAGTTTTCGAGGGTAATAGCTATGTCTGTGGAAAAAATGAAGATATTAGACTATTTTATGATTGCACATGGTAAAGAATGTGATTAAAGGCTCTTTTCCTATTTCAAAAGTTTTAGTTTTCGAGGGTAAGTACTATGTTGAAAAAATGAAGATATTAGACTAATTTTATGATTGCAAATGGTAAAGAAATGTGATTAAAGGCTCTTTTCCTATTTCAAAAGTTTTAGTTTTCGAGGGTAATAGCTACGTATGTTGGAAAAATGAAGATATTAGACTATTTTATGATTGCAAATGGTAAAGAATGTGATTAAAGGCTCTTTTCCTATTTCAAAAGTTTTAGTTTTCGAGGGTAATAGCTATGTCTGTGGAAAAAATGAAGATATTAGACAATTTTATGATTGCACATGGTAAAGAATGTGATTAAAGGCTCTTTTCCTATTTCAAAAGTTTTAGTTTTCGAGGGTAATAGCTTTTTCTGTGGAAAAAATGAAGATATTAGACTATTTTATGATTGCAAATGGTAAAGAATGTGATTAAAGGCTCTTTTCCTATTTCAAAAGTTTTAGTTTTCGAGGGTAATAGCTACGTATGTTGAAAAAATGAAGATATTAGACTATTTTATGATTGCAAATGGTAAAGAATGTGATTAAAGGCTCTTTTCCTATTTCAAAAGTTTTAGTTTTCGAGGGTAATAGCTACGTATGTTGAAAAAATGAAGATATTAGACTATTTTATGATTGCAAATGGTAAAGAATGTGATTAAAGGCTCTTTTCCTATTTCAAAAGTTTTAGTTTTCGAGGGTAATAGCTATGTTTCTGAAAAAATGAAGATATTAGACTATTTTATGATTGCAAATGGTAAAGAATGTGATTAAAGGCTCTTTTCCTATTTCAAAAGTTTTAGTTTTCGAGGGTAATAGCTATGTTGTTGGAAAAAATGAAGATATTAGACTATTTTATGATTGCAAATGGTAAAGAATGTGATTAAAGGCTCTTTTCCTATTTCAAAAGTTTTAGTTTTCGAGGGTAATAGCTACGTATGTTGAAAAAATGAAGATATTAGACTATTTTATGATTGCAATGGTAAAGAATGTGATTAAAGGCTCTTTTCTATTTCAAAAGCTTTGGTTTTCGAGGGTAATAGCTACGTATGTTGAAAAAATGAAGATATTAGACTATTTTATGATTGCAAATGGTAAAGAATGTGATTAAAGGCTCTTTTCCTATTTCAAAAGTTTTAGGTTTTCGAGGGTAATAGCTACGTATGTTAAAAAATGAAGATATTTGACTATTTTATGATTGCAAATGGTAAAGAATGTGATTAAAGGCTCTTTTCCTATTTCAAAAGTTTTAGTTTTCGAGGGTAATAGCTATGTCTGTTGAAAAAATGAAGATATTAGACTATTTTATGATTGCAAATGGTAAAGAATGTGATTAAAGGCTCTTTTCCTATGTCAAAAGTTTTAGTTTTCGAGGGTAATAGCTACGTATGTTGAAAAAATGAAGATATTAGACTATTTTATGATTGCAAATGGTAAAGAATGTGATTAAAGGCTCTTTTCCTATGTCAAAAGTTTTAGTTTTCGAGGGTAATAGCTACGTATGTTGAAAAAATGAAGATATTAGACTATTTTATGATTGCAAATGGTAAAGAATGTGATTAAAGGCTCTTTTCCTATTTCAAAAGTTTTAGTTTTTAGGGTAATAGCTACGTTGTTGAAAAAATGAAGATATTAGACAATTTTATGATTGCACATGGTAAAGAATGTGATTAAAGGCTCTTTTCCTATTTCAAAAGTTTTAGTTTTCGAGGGTAATAGCTACTTTGTTGAAAAAATGAAGATATTAGACTATTTTATGATTGCACATGGTAAAGAATGTGATTAAAGGCTCTTTTCCTATTTCAAAAGTTTTAGTTTTCGAGGGTAATAGCTACGTATGTTGAAAAAATGAAGATATTAGACTATTTTATGATTGCAAATGGTAAAGAATGTGATTAAAGGCTCTTTTCCATTTCAAAAGTTTTAGTTTTCGAGGGTAATAGCTACGTATGTTGAAAAAATGAAGATATTAGACTATTTTATGATTGCAAATGGTAAAGAATGTGATTAAAGGCTCTTTTCCTATGTCAAAAGTTTTAGTTTTCGAGGGTAATAGCTACGTATGTTGAAAAAATGAAGATATTAGACTATTTTATGATTGCAAATGGTAAAGAATGTATTAAAGGCTCTTTTCCTATTTTAAAAGTTTTAGTTTTCGAGGGTAATAGCTACGTATGTTGAAAAAATGAAGATATTAGACTATTTTATGATTGCAAATGGTAAAGAATGTGATTAAAGGCTCTTTTCCTATTTCAAAAGTTTTAGTTTTCGAGGGTAATAGCTACGTATGTTGAAAAAATGAAGATATTAGACAATTTTATGATTGCAAATGGTAAAGAATGTGATTAAAGGCTCTTTTCCTATTTCAAAAGTTTTAGTTTTCGAGGGTAATAGCTACGTATGTTGAAAAAATGAAGATATTAGACTATTTTATGATTGCAAATGGTAAAGAATGTGATTAAAGGCTCTTTTCCTATTTCAAAAGTTTTAGTTTTCGAGGGTAATAGCTACGTATGTTGAAAAAATGAAGATATTAGACTATTTTATGATTGCAAATGGTAAAGAATGTGATTAAAGGCTCTTTTCCTATTTCAAAAGTTTTAGTTTTCGAGGGTAATAGCTATGTCTGTGAAAAAATGAAGATATTAGACTATTTTATGATTGCACATGGTAAAGAATGTGATTAAAGGCTCTTTTCCTTGTCAAAAGTTTTAGTTTTCGAGGGTGATAGCTACGTATGTTAAAAAAATGAAGATATTAGACTATTTTATGATTGCAAATGGTAAAGAATGTGATTAAAGGCTCTTTTCCTATGTCAAAAGTTTTAGTTTTCGAGGGAAAAGCTACGTATGTTGAAAAAATGAAGATATTAGACTATTTTATGATTGCAAATGGTAAAGAATGTGATTAAAGGCTCTTTTCCTAATTCAAAAGTTTTAGTTTTCGAGGGTAATAGCTACGTATGTTGGAAAAAATGAAGATATTAGACTATTTTATGATTGCAAATGGTAAAGAATGTGATTAAAGGCTCTTTTCCTATTTCAAAAGTTTTAGTTTTCGAGGGTAATAGCTTTTTCTGTGAAAAAATGAAGATATTAAACTATTTTATGATTGCAAATGGTAAAGAATGTGATTAAAGGCTCTTTTCCTATTTCAAAAGTTTTAGTTTTTAGTTTTCGAGGGTAATAGCTATGTCTGTGGAAAAAATGAAGATATTAGACTATTTTATGATTGCACATGGTAAAGAATGTGATTAAAGGCTCTTTTCCTATTTCAAAAGCTTTTAGTTTTTAGGGTAATAGCTACGTATGTTGAAAAAATGAAGATATTAGACTATTTTATGATTGCAATGGTAAAGAATGTGATAAAGGCTCTTTTCCTATTTCAAAAGTTTTAGTTTTCGAGGGTAATAGCTACGTTATGTTGAAAAAATGAAGATATTAGACTATTTTATGATTGCAAATGGTAAAGAATGTGATTAAAGGCTCTTTTCCTATTTCAAAAGTTTTAGTTTTCGAGGGTAATAGCTACGTATGTTGAAAAAATGAAGATATTGACTATTTTATGATTGCAAATGGTAAAGAATGTGATTAAAGGCTCTTTTTCCTATTCAAAAGTTTTAGTTTTCGAGGGTAATAGCTACGTATGTTGAAAAAATGAAGATATTAGACTATTTTATGATTGCAAATGGTAAAGAATGTGATTAAAGGCTCTTTTCCTATGTCAAAAGTTTTAGTTTTCGAGGGTAATAGCTACTGTTGAAAAAATGAAGATATTAGACTATTTTATGATTGCACAATGGTAAAGAATGTGATTAAAGGCTCTTTTCCTATTTCAAAAGGTTTTAGGTTTTTAGCGTAATAGCTTTGTTGAAAAAATGAAGATATTAGACTATTTTATGATTGCACATGGTAAAGAATGTGATTAAAGGCTCTTTTCTATTTCAAAAGCTTTGGTTTTCGAGGGTAATAGCTACGTATGTTAAAAAATGAAGATATTAGACTATTTTATGATTGCAATGGTAAAGAATGTGATTAAAGGCTCTTTTCCTATTTCAAAAGTTTTAGTTTTCGAGGGTAATAGCTACGTATGTTGAAAAAATGAAGATATTGACTATTTTATGATTGCAAATGGTAAAGAATGTGATTAAAGGCTCTTTTCCTATTTCAAAAGTTTTAGTTTTCGAGGGTAATAGCTACGTATGTTGAAAAAATGAAGATATTAGACTATTTTATGATTGCAAATGGTAAAGAATGTGATTAAAGGCTCTTTTCCTGTGTCAAAAGTTTTAGTTTTCGAGGGTAATAGCTACGTATGTTGAAAAAATGAAGATATTAGACTATTTTATGATTGCAAATGGTAATGAATGTAATTAAAGGCTCTTTTCCTATTTTAAAAGTTTTAGTTTTCGAGGGTAATAGCTTTGTCTGTGGAAAAAATGAAGATATTAGACAATTTTATGACTGCACATGGTAAAGAATTTGATTAAAGGCTCTTTTCCTATTTCAAAAGTTTTAGTTTTCGAGGGTAATAGCTTTTTCTTTGGAAAAAATGAAGATATTAGACAATTTTATGATTGCACATGGTAAAGAATGTGATTAAAGGCTCTTTTCCTATTTCAAAAGTTTTAGTTTTCGAGGGTAATAGCTACGTATGTTGAAAAAATGAAGATATTAGACTAGTTTATGATTGCAAATGGTAAAGAATGTGATTAAAGGCTCTTTTCCTATTTCAAAAGTTTTAAGTTTTCAAGGGTAATAGCTACGTATGTTGAAAAAATGAAGATATTAGACTATTTTATGATTACAAATGGTAAAGAATGTGATTAAAGGCTCTTTTCCTATGTCAAAAGTTTTAGTTTTCGAGGGTAATAGCTACGTATGTTGAAAAAATGAAGATATTAGACTATTTTATGATTGCAAATGGTAAAGAATGTGATTAAAGGCTCTTTTCTTACGTCAAAAGTTTTAGTTTTCGAGGGTTATAGCTACGTATGTTGAAAAAATGAAGATATTAGACTATTTTATGATTGCAAATGGTAAAAAATGTGATTAAAGGCACTTTTCCTATTTCAAAAGTTTTAGTTTTCGAGGGAAAAAGCTACGTATGTTGAAAAAATGAAGATATTAGACAATTTTATTATTGCAAATGGTAAAGAATGTGATTAAAGGATCTTTTCTTATGTCAAAAGTTTTAGTTTTCGAGGGTAGTAGCTAAGCATGTTGGAAAAATGAAGATATTAGACTATTTTATGATTGCAAATGGTAAAGAAAGTGATTAAAGACTCTTTTCCTATTTCAAAAGTTTTAGTTTTCGAGGGTAATAGCTTTTTCTGTGAAAAAATGAAGATATTAGACTATTTTATAATTGCAAATGGTAAAGAATGTGATTAAAGGCTCTTTTCCTATTTCAAAAGTTTTAGTTT